>NW_007470476.1:0-322 GCF_000475195.1 Diaphorina citri
CGGAAACAAGCCACTTTAAATTGATAGACATCTTATAGACTGACTCTAAGTCGTGTTAATTTTGTTAAACCAGGTTTATGCGTTAGGAACACCCTGGCTACTTACCACATCTACTTACCTAGATACACCAAAGTTGCGTGTAAGACGTTTAGACATTTCCTATGTCCTACTTCCCAATTTCTTTCCTACCCAAACCCAAATAGTAAATACCATTATCACTGTCCATCTAGGTGTATTGACCTCTGTGTAGGTTAGGAAAATTGCTTCTTACCCAATGTTGAATGTTACTTTTGCGTGTTTGTTAAATTTTTGTTATCGTCCT
>NW_007470477.1:0-322 GCF_000475195.1 Diaphorina citri
AATAAATCTGGCAACAGTGGAAGAAAATAAAATATAAAAATCAAAACAAACAGCAGCCATTTTGAATCCGTGCAAATTGCAAATCAAATCCGATAATCCGGCATCTGGCACAGGGGAGCGTGTTGAGGACGAGATTTTTGTGGGAATTTTGCTATAAATCCCACCATTAAAAAAAATACCCTGAGGACGATTGAAATTACATGGGATTTTTGTAGGTAGGTAACTAGGTAAATAGGTAGGTACCTATGTAGATGTAGGTAAATAGGTATGTAATCTAAGTTTCGATTTTTTTTTTTTTTTACATGGGAATTTGGGAAAAAGT
>NW_007470478.1:0-322 GCF_000475195.1 Diaphorina citri
TTCAATTCATTGTTGTTGGAAAAAAATTACCGGAAACGAGATATTGTGAGAAAACCTCTTTTTTGGCCGCCATATTGGTAAAATCATTACGGTACGGGATTACGGTAGAGATGGATACGAGTGAATACTTTACTCATTAAACTACGGATCGTCACAATATCCGTACGATCCGGATCGCAACAAGAAATACTCGATTACTAAAAAAAAGTATCCGTGAGTAAAAAAGTAGGTAATCATGAGTAAATTATTCTTTAGATAGAATCCTATGAGTAATGTATTCGACTATTTGAGTTGAGTACAAGAACAAGAAGAGAAGAGAAAA
>NW_007470479.1:0-322 GCF_000475195.1 Diaphorina citri
AATGAGAGTGTTCCCACTAAACACGACACGATTTTTTCCGAACAAGTGGGAAGGAACGGGCCTTTAAGGTAATGATGTTCTTCGACCCGAGCGGAAATTGAACCAGCTACCTAGCGCTTACAATGTAGGCTTCCAATGTAATTAGGCTAATGAACTAAATTCTCATTTCATTATTATTCTATTATTTGAAGAGTTTTTTTTTTTTCCCCCAAGAGGCTTGATAGAGGGAATTGTAACTGCCAAGGTCTTATCGTCCTGATATTGAAGAGAGAATTAAGAAAGGATAGGAGAAAGTCAGCCGTTCCGAGACCGAACATTATCC
>NW_007470480.1:0-322 GCF_000475195.1 Diaphorina citri
GATATGCGATTCTGCGGGAGTGACATAACTGCCAAAAACTGTGCCACGGTGGATACTTCACCGTTGAACTGTTTCTAATAAAACTGCCAAACACTGAGCAGTGTGATAACATGTGTGTGGCTACTTTGGGGTGCACTCAGCGTCAAGGAAACAATGGGGAAACACATCACGCAGAGAAAACGGTACAAAATTTCCTGATGGCTGATTTTTACAAATCTCTATTCCGTGTCGCTCAGGGTTAGAAAAAAAGAAAGAAGGCAAGAGGCAAAACGAGAAAAACAAAGAAAGAATTATAAAGTATTCAAAAGTCAAAAGGGATAAT
>NW_007470481.1:0-322 GCF_000475195.1 Diaphorina citri
AGAATGTTTAGTTTTATGGTGTGAGATATGATATGTGGCCTCTTTTCCTGGTTCCTAAGTAGGTAATTTGGTCGAAATGATCAAATCACAAAATAAATGGTCCGTTTTTTTTAGAGGTTTGACACTCTTTTCCGGGTAATTTTGTTCGAAAATTTATGGAAATCACGAAATAAAAGTGTGATTTCATTTTTTTCCTTGCAATGAAAATAGCACAGATAGGTATGCGGCTTCTCGAATGTCCCTAGTTTTTCATTGCTAAGGCCTCGCGTACAATGTCGATTGCCAAAAGGTGTAACGAATGATTTTTTATTGGGCACATGCA
>NW_007470482.1:0-322 GCF_000475195.1 Diaphorina citri
GACTCCTGTATGTAGGACTATTGCACCCAAATTGTCGTTTTGGCAAGCCAAACTGTGGGCAGTCCGTCAGTAAATTTGATTGATTGCTTCTCTCTCTTCAGTAAACTCTGTGTCCACTATCCTATCCCCTTGTATCTCGTCAGAAGCTCAAAGCGAGTTCTCAGTTCTGTGTCCACTACTCCACTATTTTATCCCCTTGTATTTCGTCAGAAGCTCAAAGCGAGTTCTTCTGTGTCCACTACTTCACTATTTTATCCCCTTGTATTTCGTCAGAAGCTCAAAGCGAGTTCTTCTGTGTCCACTACTTCACTATTTTATCCCC
>NW_007470483.1:0-322 GCF_000475195.1 Diaphorina citri
TGCCCCAACATATTGTGATGATAGTGACTCTACTAATCAAACATTTTGTACGTTTTCAGAGCAATCACTTGACTCCATAGTACATAAGCTATGGGAGATTGAGCAGATTCCAGAGCTTGGTGCTTCCCCTTACAATGAGGAGGAAGTCGTGTGTGAGGAGCTGTATAAAAACACAGTTTCTAGAGACGTTTCAGGTCGATTCACTGTCGCGCTTCCGTTCAAGGAAAGTCCGAACGTTCTTGGAGATTCATACATGAATGCCAAGAAAAGGTTGTTAAGCTTGGAAAAGAAGCTCGAGAAATCGCCGGAATTTAGACAGGGT
>NW_007470484.1:0-322 GCF_000475195.1 Diaphorina citri
ATTTGAATCCTGTATTTTCCAACAAATATCCAAAACAGTTTACAATAATATAAGTATACACCAACATGGATTCGTAGAACGAAAATCAACCGCTACGAACTTGATCTGTTTCTATGACTCTGTCTCAAAAGGATTAAATCATTGCAAGCAAGTAGATATTATCTACACAGATATAGCAAAGTGCTACGATCGTATTCATCACGACATCCTGCTTCATAAACTTTACAATTTTGGGTTTTCACACAACCTCGTAAAGTTCTTTTCATCATACTTGCAAGACCGAGAGCAAATTGTTGTGTACAAAGACATACATTATAGGGAA
>NW_007470485.1:0-322 GCF_000475195.1 Diaphorina citri
GCGCACCCAGATTCCAAACTATCGTGATTTTGGTTCTTTACATATCCGACTTATCAACCTGTGACCTGTTCCGCGAACAATTCCACAATCCCACTACTCTGCAAATATAATTTTTTGTTCCAAGAACAATTTAGGAGTTCAAATGCGGAGCAAATTTGGGAGTTCAAATGCCAAGTAAATTTGCATAATTTCTGTTCTACAAATTTTTGGTGGGAAGTAAAATGCTTCCCTGGTGCTTGCTTTCGTCTTTGAATATTCAAGCCTCAAATACATACATTCACTCAACAATTACACTTGTTTCGTATGGATTTGGTGTCGTTTG
>NW_007470486.1:0-322 GCF_000475195.1 Diaphorina citri
GACACCATTTCAGCGGCATTGTTCTTCGGACATCGGATCATGGGGACACTCCCTGGGAACAAAACGAGGGGGGGGGGGGAAATGACCCCTTTTCACAAAACAAGAGGAATTTTTCCTCTTAGTGTGAGAATAGAATAGAATGGAATATAATAGAATAGGATGGGATGGAATAGAACAGAATATACCTTGTTTATCCTGCTGGGATAGGACTGAAAAGTCCCTTTTCCCCCGCAGTCTAACCAAGGTCTTATATATAAATGACCCCTTTTCACAAAACAAGAGGAATTTTTCCTCTTAGTGTGAGAATAGAATAGAATGGAAT
>NW_007470487.1:0-322 GCF_000475195.1 Diaphorina citri
TTCCTATTTGTCTTTTTATCCTTTTAATGATGATTATGGTGACAACACAGGCTGTCATTTAATTGTCAAACCTAGGCTTACTGCAGGTAAGGCTTAATAATATTCTAAGCTGTTTGATTCTCTTTAGGTTTTAAGAACACACGACCACCTCTTAGATGAGTATCTAGGATTTACAGTGATAAAGTACCTGATAACTAATAAGTTCTCAGTAATACCTGGGTACATAATACATAATAATCTTACCTATGAGTGGTTCAGTGAACTGTAGACCTCACTCGGAAAGGCCTCTATAATAAGGGGGCCCCGAAATTGAATGAGAAAA
>NW_007470488.1:0-322 GCF_000475195.1 Diaphorina citri
GGACTTTGGGGATTTCATCTAAGAATTGTAGATTTCTATTAGGAGACTTTGTGGAATGGGGACAGATTATAGTGTCATATAGGTACTTACTTTCCTTTCAGTGGGGTTCATAGTCACATTTTCATTCATAAATCGACTGAAGTTATTCATTGAGATACATACATAATAGTTACACGACATTCTGTAAAATCTTCTCAATAGGTAGGTACCTGCTGTACAAGTCATAGTCAACACCCGATTTTCATTTATCGGCCATTCTTAATTAATAAATCCTTCTATAAATTGACTAGATGTGTTTCGGTGAGATTGTGTGGGATAGACA
>NW_007470489.1:0-322 GCF_000475195.1 Diaphorina citri
CATCCTTGTCCTAAAATATTATTTCATTAAAAATAGGAGAAGACATTTTCATAACTTTTTACTCCTGTTTTCCAGTTTCTACTAACTTTAAAACTTACCCTTGCATCCACCAAACCCTTCTCCTCAAATTTTGTAGTAAGTACCTGGGTACGTGAGGAAGTAGTGAGTACAAAACTAATGAGAATTTTACTTTTGTCTGTAGGTACAAACTCAACAAACTAACATTGCTCAAGGCTCAGCTTGTCTGTAGGTACATTGCTCAAGGCTCAGCTTGTTTGTAGGACTGTAGGTACATTGCTCAAGGCTCAGCTTGTTTGTAGGA
>NW_007470490.1:0-322 GCF_000475195.1 Diaphorina citri
TTGTGAATTGGGTTTCAGTGCTATAATGTATTAAAAAGTGTTGAAATGCATCTGAAAAATTCTGTTCTTCATTACGTACCTACTGTAGTTATCTCACAAAATAAATGACGTAAATCGGAATTTTTCTAAACTGTGTACTCGTATTTAGAATGGTGTTTTGGCATCTCCACTAATGCAATGTTACAACATCGGTTTGCATTTGCACTCACATGAACTATGAAATAGAGACCGTTCCCTCCATAACTTGTCATTCCCCTTTCAGATTCCTACAGAAGGGATTGTTTTAGAATATCTATATTTTGGTCTAACTTTTGTCTTAGGT
>NW_007470491.1:0-322 GCF_000475195.1 Diaphorina citri
ACTGAATTGAGCTGGATATTGGGTAGAGATCGATACTCGATCAATCCCAATGATGATGACCCCCCTTAGTAAGCTCCAACTGGAGTCTAGAACAAAGTGCTGTTTTTACACTCGAGCTTCAACAATCAAATGCTTCGACTTCTATATTACAGGTGAAATTCATAAAGTCAAATGGTTATGCAGGCATCATGGCGTGGACGATAGATTTGGACGACTTCCATAACAAATGTTGCATGGAGTCATTCCCATTGCTCCGTGCAGTAAATCGCGCTTTCGGAAGATTGAAGGACAAAAAGCCAAGTGCACCGGATTGTACCAGACC
>NW_007470492.1:0-322 GCF_000475195.1 Diaphorina citri
TGTTCCCCGTAAAATTTCAAAATATAAGATCTTGGTTAGACTGCTGGGGTAAAGGGACTTTTCAGTCCTATCCCAGAAGGATAAACAAGGTATATTCTACTCAATTTTATTCACTATTTTAACCCAAATCCATGTCCCGTATTATTGCAGGATATTCAACATTTAGTTTGGGCCTTTTTTTAGTTTCTCGGGACCGCAAGGTATTTCCTGAGGTCCTGATGGTTTAAAAGTTAATGTAAATAAAAAATGTAAATGCAATTTCTTTGTGTTATTATGTCACAACTTTGGTGCTCACTGCAGCATTGTAGGATTTTTCTCAATA
>NW_007470493.1:0-322 GCF_000475195.1 Diaphorina citri
GCCCAATCCCCATCGAAAACGAACAGGGAGAAGGGTAACCTTTAATGCACGCCATTCAATGGCGCAC
Source organism: Diaphorina citri (assembly GCF_000475195.1). Classification (NCBI taxonomy): domain Eukaryota; kingdom Metazoa; phylum Arthropoda; class Insecta; order Hemiptera; family Psyllidae; genus Diaphorina; species Diaphorina citri. The sequence continues at coordinate 68 of NW_007470493.1, forward strand.
AGAGCACGTGCATGTACTTCAACTTGCATGTGGCATGTACTTCAACATGCATGCGTGATGACAGATGGAATCTTTGCAACTAGCGTGACAATATTTTAGTATGATGATCATTTAAGAGCATGTACTGCATGTTAGCAGTGCAGATACATACAGAGTGATTTCAAATTTTCCCAAAAAAAAAAAAATCTTTGGTTCAAAAGAGATTTGTGTAATGTTCTCAGAGGAAAGATCCTTGGTTTAGAAGAGGTTTGTGTA
>NW_007470494.1:0-322 GCF_000475195.1 Diaphorina citri
GATTCTGTTTTGAATAAATACAGGTAAACATTTATTACTCTTTAGCCAATGTAGAACACATGTAGAATCTGTCCATATGTATAGTTTAAATGTATTGCCCACGTTTAAACTTTTTGTAATGAAATTTAAACTTCTATATGCAATTAATACGCCCAACAATTCAAGTCTAGGGATAGATATTTCCTTAGGAGACGCAATTTTTGTTTTCGCAAAAATCAGATTAGTATGAATTTCATGAGTGAGACTGTCTGTCTCACGTAAGTATACGACAGTGCCGTAACCTTGTGGGGAAGCATCTGAAAAGGCGTGTATTTCTACGTTG
>NW_007470495.1:0-322 GCF_000475195.1 Diaphorina citri
AAGTGTTATAACCAACTAGTAAGGACAAAGAGGAGAACATTATACTGCAAAAGGGGTTGCGATTGACCAGTATTTGTATGTGCGCCCGATGTTAGTTTACATATGCAATGTGCAACACAACGAAGAAAATAATGGATGATTTTTTTTACTTCTTTTTCTTACATTATTAGAATAGATAGGATAGGTCATGCAGAACGGTTAGTCCAGTGATAACGCGCTTGCTTGTCATGCAGAAGGTCCCGGGTTCGAATCCCACCATCGACAAAAAATTTGTACTCGTTCTCGTTTTTCGATTGCAAATATTTCAACGGGTTACTTTCTG
>NW_007470496.1:0-322 GCF_000475195.1 Diaphorina citri
CTTCAGCTTTCTCATGTATAGGTACCATTCGGTGAATTTCTCCATACTCGTTTGTTCTCACAAAGCGTTTCCTCATGTTCAAAGATAGATGGGTCAAGATGAAGATAACATACAGGGTGGCCCTGATACTTTTTTCCCCACTTTTTTCCGTTCACAAATAGCCCACTTAGAGGCTTAGGTGTAAGGGCAAACAGCCCTGAAGGATAGGTTAAGCTTCTACGAACCCACCTTTTAGACTTGTTTGCCCCCTCATCCAAGCCTCAGAGTGGACTTTTGTCTACGGGTATTGGTCAAAATATGTCTTCAGAAAGAAGCTTTCCTC
>NW_007470497.1:0-322 GCF_000475195.1 Diaphorina citri
CTCTCCATGATGCTTTCTATGTTGTTTATTTGAAATATTGTAAAGACTTTATTTATGTCTGTGATCTAATGCAGGACATAGAGAGTTTTCCAACCTTGAATTTTCTTCCTTCTCTATCTCACCTCTCTGCCCTAAATACCTTCTCTTTCCCGATGTATCTAAAAAATCTAAAATCATGATCCCGTTTATGTATTTTTACTACAACTTTCACGCATACTATGAAACTATTATTCCCAATTATTTTACTCTGATCTGTCTTGCTTGGATCACACAGTGAAGTGTAGTTATTTTTTGTAGTCCTCTTTTTTTCAATTTGTCAAGT
>NW_007470498.1:0-322 GCF_000475195.1 Diaphorina citri
GACTCAAAGCATGGATGGTATGCCAGTCAAGATTTAAGAGAAAGAATAGGCCGATAATTACCCAGATTTCGCAAGGTGTGTCCAAACCTAGTCGACCGTCCGTCCATCGACATAAACCGACGTCGATCCACATCGATTCACAATAAATTCACATCGTCCATCGAAGTCTGTCGACAATCGACAATGTGTGGACAGACACCTTTAGATTTTTGAACAATACAATAATGTAGAAATGGATAGATACCAGGCAAGAAATAGGATAGGACGATACCGTCACTAGAATTATGACATTGATATCCTCGGCTCAGACAACTCAAACATC
>NW_007470499.1:0-271 GCF_000475195.1 Diaphorina citri
CACCTAATAAGATCATTTTTTCTCTGGAAAATAGGAATCGATTTTTACACGTAGGTAAATGATTCTCCTTTCCAGGATTACTTTGAGAAACTAAGTTTAAACTTCGTAGATTCCTATAAGCGTAACCCACAGTGGCGTAGCGTGGTCTAAATTCAAGTGTAGGGCGTGTAGCGCTCACGCACAGGTCTACCAAGTCCCATCACAGTACATGCCATTAATATAATATTTATGGGCACTAAAGTGAACTTTTGAGTTGTATGGCCGCCATACA
>NW_007470499.1:9378-10322 GCF_000475195.1 Diaphorina citri
TGTATGGCGGCCATACAACTCAAAAGTTCACTTTAGTGCCCATAAATATTATATTAATGGCATGTACTGTGATGGGACTTGGTAGACCTGTGCGTGAGCGCTACACGCCCTACACTTGAATTTAGACCACGCTACGCCACTGTGGGTTACGCTTATAGGAATCTACGAAGTTTAAACTTAGTTTCTCAAAGTAATCCTGGAAAGGAGAATCATTTACCTACGTGTAAAAATCGATTCCTATTTTCCAGAGAAAAAATGATCTTATTAGGTGTATCACCTATTTCATTTGTCCGTAAAATTATGTTACTTCACGTATTACACCGATAGAAATCATATAAGTAAGGTACGAGTAACCTATTTATATGATTTCGTACTCGTGAATACGTGAGTACACCATAACTTCTTACACAATAATCAGGTGAATACACCTAATACGAAGTATTTTTTTCTGGAGCATAGGAATCGATCTTGTTTACACTAGGTAAATGATTTCCTTTCCAGCGATCACTTGAGAAGAAGGCCTAAGTTTATCGCACCAGAATTCCTATAAGACGTTACCCCAGTGGCGTAGCGTGGTCTAAATTCAAGTGTAGGGCGTGTAGCGCTCACGCACAGGTCTACCAAGTCCCATCACAGTACATGCCATTAATATAATATTTATGGGCACTAAAGTGAACTTTTGAGTTGTATGGCCGCCATATACGCCATACATACACGCTACGCCACTGGTAAACCATCCTTTAGGACTGTTTGCCCCTACCCCTAAGCTCCTGAGTGGGCTTTTTGTGTAGGAAATAGGCTTCTACCACCCATATTTATGAACAAAATGCTGGCTCTTAAGTTCGTGCTAAGCATAGTCTCAAGGGATTTGATTGGTCAATTTTGACTTGAGACTGATCTAAGAACGATCACTCTTGTTCATAAATACGAGTGTAAGTAATGCT
>NW_007470500.1:0-322 GCF_000475195.1 Diaphorina citri
ATTCCTAAGACAAAAGAAATAAATAACAGGTAACTCCAGTCAAGTGAAGACCATGTCTAGAAATATGTAAAATAACAGGTATTTAGGTAGGTAGGTAAGTAAGTATATATTCAGGTACCTACTTAAATAACTAGTCAAACCTGGTGATGCCCTACTTTAAGCTTTAGTGCCATTCATCAAAAGTAGGTAGGTAACTAACTAGGTATACCTATGTAGATTGTAGATGTACCCCCTACTCTGAACAGTCATAAAAAATATTCTACCATGAAGCCCTAATCCATTCCGTCCCCACACCACTAGGTTGTCCAGACCTGCTTCCCTG
>NW_007470501.1:0-322 GCF_000475195.1 Diaphorina citri
ATGGTGGAGCAAACAGCTTCAATATTCCAACGAATCAATTATTTTGCATTGATCCAATACATACCTTCATATTGAAATGAAGTGTTAATAATGTAGGAGTGCTGTGGAAGAGACAAACAAATTGTAAAATTGTCCGGTGAAAACTTGAACCTTACTCTGTTTGGTTAAACATAGAAGCATTTTGTCAAGAGTGTTAAGCTGAAAACACTCAACGCTGACGTGACGTGGGATGACGTGGGACCACGTGCATAGGCGGTTCTTGCCTAAATTTTTGGGGGGGCTTGATTTTGAAGGTACACCTTCAAAATTTTGATTTAGCTTT
>NW_007470502.1:0-322 GCF_000475195.1 Diaphorina citri
TTAAGTACTTAATTATAATTCATACAGGGTTCTCACTTTTCCGATCACCATTCTGGAGTTAATTTTAGATGGAACTTTCTAATGGATCTAGTGATTTCAATCATGAAGGCTTTATAAGACCCTCTACAACAGGAGGTCTACGCGGCTTCGTTATCAAATATCCTTATGGTGTGGACACACCTTTAGATTGGGCAAATATTTACCAGTAGGATTTGCATTTTTTCATGCTCAGGTAAACGTTGAACACCCTGTACTGGTACAGGTAATAGGTATTGTTCCATCATAGCGTTCCTAATAAAGCGTGAGGCATCCAATCGGTCTC
>NW_007470503.1:0-322 GCF_000475195.1 Diaphorina citri
CCATTTGAAAAGAGTAGTGGTTTTTTCGAGGTTTTCTTTTTGATTATTATGTCGGGTTTTAAAAATAAGACATTTTTCTTTCGAGGAGTAGTGTCTTGAGATCTTTTTCAAGATTTTGATTTTTGTGACCGCTTTTCAGACATTTTTCTTTCGATTTGAAGAGAGTAGTGTCTCTTGATTAGGAGTTTCACTTTTTTATTTTCGTGACTAGTAAAAATCGGACAATATTCTATTTCGAAGAGTAGTTGGTGTCTAGAAATTTTTTCGAGTTTCCTTTTAGACTCTTGTGCCCGGATAAAATCGGACATTTTCTTTTTTGATT
>NW_007470504.1:0-321 GCF_000475195.1 Diaphorina citri
ATTGTCCTCACGAGGCTGAGTGCACCCCGAACTCCAAGCACAGAGCCGAAAAAAAACCTCGGCTCCGCCGGGAATCGAACCCGGAACTCCTGCGTCCAAGCCTAGTGTGATATCTACTCAGCCACGGAGGTTGCATCATTTACCTTTATTAAAATTGTAAAAAAAAAGAGGAAACCGTAACTGCTAAGGTCTTATCGTCCCGAAAGCGAAGAGAAAAGGAAGACAGGATAGGAGAAAGTCAGCCTTTCCGCGAGGGACCTTATTTGTTTTAGGATAAAATCCTTCCCAGGTTCGATATCCGAGTCGATTTTTTTTTTTTTT
>NW_007470505.1:0-321 GCF_000475195.1 Diaphorina citri
AATCATGATCGAATAAACTACGGGCTAAAAAATTCCCGGAGGGACGGGCCCAGCTTGTTGTATTTAACCTAACCCTAAATACCCTAATAACACTAATCACTGCTCGTTTGTGCCAGTTCCTTTGGTAGCAATATTCCACCGACGTGACTTCTGCTCAAGTACCACGAAAAATATTTTAATTTATTTTATTATTATTTTTTTTTTAAGCTGTGTATTCAACGTGATATAGGGTGATAAAAATTATATATATATAAAAAAAATTAAAATTTCATTAAAATTAAAGCACTCCCACTCATAATAAAAAACAAACTAAAATGAAGA
>NW_007470506.1:0-321 GCF_000475195.1 Diaphorina citri
GGGTTTTCGATGGAATGTCCGGGTTTTTGGAACCAAATGTCCTACTTTTTAAAAATTTGATCTGGAGACCCTATGTGTGTGACAAAAAGTACAAATACAAAAGAAGTCTCTATCGACATAAAAAAGAAGAATGTGGTCAAGATCCAAGATACCAATGTACTCGATGTGCGTACAGAAGCAAACATAAGGATACCCTAAGAAGACATTTCTTAATCAAACATTAACGATTTCACGCCGTTAGATTCAGGAGATGAAACTCAAATAAGTCGTTTAGCTACGAAGATAAATGTTCAGTAAGCATTTTATACCCAAATAACCAAG
>NW_007470507.1:0-321 GCF_000475195.1 Diaphorina citri
CACTTTTGGGACGATAAGACCTCAGCAGTTACAGGTTCCCTCTATGAAACCTCATGAAAAGTTCAATTCCTGCCCGGTTATCTTAAACAGATAAGGTTTGATTTTGGAACGCCCGGCTTTCTCATATCCTGTCTTCCTCTCTTCGATCTTAGGACGATAAGACCTCCGTTGTTGCAGCTCCCTCCACCAAAACTCTTTTAAAAAATCCCAATACACCCCCCCCCTCCCCCTTCGAGGCACTTAAACTCTGGAATACCAGGTCGTTCACGGCGGTATTTTAATCTTGGTTCAGGCTTTCAGAAGTAATCTTATCTGTTGCCG
>NW_007470508.1:0-321 GCF_000475195.1 Diaphorina citri
GTGACAAACAGAGGATAGCCGTGCTCCATGCCAGGTGAGCCTACCCTATTTTTATTTTATTCTATGTAGGTATATTCTGTTTTTATTTTATTTTTATTTCATTTTATCCTCTTCTTTGCTTTCTTACCGTTATATTCTGGTTTGATACTTATCTAATTAGGTACTAAGATATAACGATAAGAAATAATGTTTTCCAAGATGATGGCGTCAAGTAGGTATAATTTTAATAGGTTAATGTGTTAATACCTACATAGGATGTCTAATATATAAAAAACAGGGCCGGATTACCCATAAGGCAGAATGGCAGACTGCCACGGGCCC
>NW_007470509.1:0-321 GCF_000475195.1 Diaphorina citri
AAATCAACACACACACAAATATGTGGGGGGGGAGGGGGGGCGATCACAGTTCCGATAATCTGTACAAATTCTGAAAGGGGGCGATCGTAGCGAAAAGGTTGGGAAACACTGGTGTAGATAGAAGGACCGACTAAAAACGCCAACATGGGAAGAGGCGAAGTACCTAGATGATGATTATGTTATTTACCTGATATACTTTCATTATTTTATAAAAGTACCTATTGGTATTGGTAAAGGTAGGGCCATCGGCTTTAATAAACGCCCTTGGTCACCTAGATGATGTTATTTACCTATTACCTACTTTCCTTATTTTATAAAATG
>NW_007470510.1:0-321 GCF_000475195.1 Diaphorina citri
TCTGGGACTATGATGTTATAGATGCCACATTTATCCATGGGGTCTATTTTATCTTTGTTGTTAAAAATTTTGTTTTTCGGTTTGTTGGGATTATAAAAAGCTACCTGTATCTTTTCTTCTTTTTCAATAATATTAGCAATTTTATAAGAAGACTTGCCGGTGAAAAGGAGGGACCTCCATTGTTTTTGAATGCTAGGTTTTGTATTATGGTATAGAAATTTACTAGTGATGTATTTATTTAAAATAGAAAAGTTTTTGAATGGTTGTTTTTTGGTACCCATTATTTATTGCAATTTGAAAAATTATATCTAATTCAGTTTT
>NW_007470511.1:0-321 GCF_000475195.1 Diaphorina citri
TTCGATATTTTTGATATCTTCTTGTTGTTCAAGTCAGTATCACTGTTTTGCAACAAGTCAGTTTCACTTGTCTCTTTTCCATCCATGTTTTCAAATATAAAATCCAAGTAGGTACCTTCTACTTGCTCACAGTAATTTCTGTCCCATTATTTTCAGTAAATACGAATATACTTTCTACTTTTATCTCCACATCTTCCCCGTTAACAAGGGGTTAGAGTTTCATGACATTCATCTTCCTCATCCTTCTCCATCTCCTCTTTTTCTCTTGATCTTTCATATTTATCTTTTTCACCTAAAAACCTTTTGAAACCTTTCCCTCCC
>NW_007470512.1:0-321 GCF_000475195.1 Diaphorina citri
CAAAGTTGTATGAGGAGTTGGTGGAGATGTCATTTCCACCATATGGTTGTCTTGGCATCTCCACTATTCTATTGAATTTTTCATAGTAAAGGTAATTCTTTAGAAGTACCTACACACATATCTAGCTAGGGAGCTAAAGGTATGACTTTTTTATTATTATTACATATTATTATTATTTCTTCATCAATTTTCTTCTTTTTTCGTGATCAGTTTTACCATTAACTTCTTGTTACCTACCTAAATTATGTTCTAGTGATATATATTTTTTAAGGGATAACATTTGCATAGATCATTCTAGACTTTGAGAATCTAACCTTTATC
>NW_007470513.1:0-321 GCF_000475195.1 Diaphorina citri
CATTTTCCTCACGAGGCTGAGTGGGCCCCGCAACAGCCAGTCACGGAATCAATCATTTGCATGATACAAATTTATTGAACCCGGGTCTCCCGCGTGCAAGGCGAGCGCAGTGACCACTACACCATCATGGGAGCTGACTTGGAAAAAAAAAGCAACACTGATGTACTTACATTAAATACAGACGTTTCTCTCGTGTGATCCCCATTGGAGTCAGGTAGGAAATCAAACATAGCTTCTACTAGTTTGCTATCATCAACAGGTTCATCCTGCTTCAGTGCAGCATCCTTAATGATGTTCTTCTTGATCTGCATACGTCTCCTC
>NW_007470514.1:0-321 GCF_000475195.1 Diaphorina citri
TAGACGTATAATTCTTCATTTACTTCTCTTTCTTTTTTTTTCTCTCCCCCTTTCTCCCTTATTCTATTACTGCTGTATTTCTTCATTTTTATTTCTGTAGTTTACATTATTTTTGTTCTCTTCATTCTTCTTCTTTTCGTCTTATGTTTTTCTCCCTTTTGAATGATGTCATTCTTCCTTTATTCTCTTCTACTCCCCCCTCAACTCCCCTTCTTCTCTTCTTCCTTGCCTTCTTCCTCTCCTCAAAACTTGTGGAAAAACTTGGAAAAAATCTCTTTCTACTTTTTCCCTTTTTTCGCAAAAAAAAAAAAAAAAAAAACC
>NW_007470515.1:0-321 GCF_000475195.1 Diaphorina citri
AAAATTTGGACCGATTGCAATACTTTCATTACTAGTATAGCTCCGCTATACTGTAGTAATAGAAAGTAAAAAAAAAAAGATCAAAACAATCAAAGGAATAAGTTTGTATTAACTTATTTGTTGGTACACACACTTGGTAAAACAATTAAAACACTAAAAATGATTTTGGGTGAGTATAGGTATTTACGTTTTCGTGTTATGTTTTACGTATATTTACGTAAAACATATATTTACGTAACCCAAAATCATTTTTACTTTCTATTACTACAGTATAGCGGAGCTATACTAGTAATGAAAGTATTGCAATCGGTCCAAATTTTC
>NW_007470516.1:0-321 GCF_000475195.1 Diaphorina citri
GTGTGTTTTATTTTTTAATTAGATGCTTTAATTAAAGGTCTTCTGATTTACTCATTTTAGTGGATATTAGCAAATTTAATTTAATAAATTCAACAAGTTGGGTATCAATCTATCAATGAAAAAGTGACTTGGTTAAAAGCTTTCCATCAATCAATAAGTGCCCTAATCAATCAATATTCATAGTGCATGCTTAATTACTTATAAATACTTACCTAATAGAATGATCGGTATTTTATTTTGAAGTAGGTACCTACGAGTACCTATGTACTTAGATAAGATACCTATAGGTAATGGTAGAGATTGCCCTAAGGCAGACAGAAA
>NW_007470517.1:0-321 GCF_000475195.1 Diaphorina citri
GGGATGAAAATTTTTCGGGGCAGATCAGGGGTGAAGTTGTAGAGCACATAGCTACCCACTGGTCCTACTATCAGCAAAAGAATTATCTGGGGGAGCCTTATTTATGAGTGAGCGCATCTACAGGGCAGACATGGGTAGGCATTATACATTATACACTTATCTTTGATAAAACTTTAATGGAGGTAAAAAAATTCATTTTGACAGAGTGGCCAAGATATAAAAATATAGCACCAAAGATTGTTCATAAACTTGTGTTTGCAGGAAAAAATAATGATATTATAAAAATGTACCTCACCAATGAAGCTGAAGTTAACAAGCTAT
>NW_007470518.1:0-321 GCF_000475195.1 Diaphorina citri
GCGCGGATCCAAACAGTGTGTTGGAAGCTCTAACAAGTTTTCCAAGTTATCATATTACCGGAATTACCTTTATCAGTGATATTTCGTCAATATTTATTTTGTCTAATGAAATGTTTACCTTTTTTTCAAGATTGGCCAACTCTCGTCTTTTGATGTTTTCCTTCCGATGTGTAAATTCCCTGCGAACCCACTCAGACGAATTAAATCAGGCAGAGTTTGTTTTTAAGGGAAATGTGTGCGGAGTTCTGTGTCTCAATTCGAGAAATCCAACTTGAAATGTTTATTTTAATTGAAGAGATGGGTTATTTTAATTTAAGAGAT
>NW_007470519.1:0-321 GCF_000475195.1 Diaphorina citri
AATAGAACAGTTGCGCTTACTTGATGCTTCAAAAAGCAGGAAAAATGAAAAACAGCGGAATTTTTCTTTTTATTCTTCTACGACTTCTAGATCCCGAGATAAATCGATTAAAAAATATCGGTGAATCGTGAACGTCACGGCATACGCGCCCGTAGGCGATGAGCGATGACGTCACATCAAATGTCCCGAGCAAAGCTCCCTCCCAGGCAACGCATTAATGTGTTTGTGCGCATTCGTTTCTGGGCAGTTCTTTCTGCTCCTCCGCTAGCGCGCTTGCATAGTGGCGCTACCTAACGGACGAAAAAACCAACTGCGTAAAGT
>NW_007470520.1:0-321 GCF_000475195.1 Diaphorina citri
ATAGCATTCAGCTGGTTTACTTTATCCTTGCGAACCGGGCTAACGGCTAACCTTTACAGTCCTTTATATCACCTTTACAACATCTAGTGGTTAGTATTTCTTGCTTCTTGTGTTTAGGTAGTTGTTGAAAAATTGAAATTACCAAGGAATGTTCAAAAGAAAGCAGTTATTAATTATTTTCAATTCTTTTTCTAATTTTCACTCATTTTCCAACGAGAAGCTACTTTCTTGTTGGAAAGAACCTCGGAAAAATGATAATTCTTTAAAATCACATTTATCTTGGCATTCTTGTTGCATTTTCTTTGTTTCAATCTTAAGCAA
>NW_007470521.1:0-321 GCF_000475195.1 Diaphorina citri
TTAGAATTTAGAAGATTTTTCAGTGATTTTAAGGAAAGTGCGCCTTGAAAAAATCATTGATGTTTCGAAGTTTGAAGGTGTGTACATTGTACAATAGGTTTCAGTGACTAAATTATCAACTTGCTGAATTCTCCGAAATCAACGCTTTAAGCCACTACTGATTGCTACTCATTTCCAAGTAGCTACCTGAGCCGAAAAACCATGTTGAATTTTCCGATGCCACTATTATATCACGGGGAAGCAATTTCGAACCTCCTTCGAGCTAGTCTAGCTCTCAGGAATCCTTTTTTGTTCACCCACACATTTTTCAAATTATCTAAA
>NW_007470522.1:0-321 GCF_000475195.1 Diaphorina citri
TGTTGACCCAGCACCTAAATGGGAAGTATTGTGTCTCTTCTCGCCCATCTGATGAGAGGCATACTACGGGATGGGCAAGCTACGACACAGGCCACATGCGTCTAATGTAGCAGTTGTTCCATTGCTACGAAATAAAAACGGCGGTGGAACAGTCATCTTTTATAACTACTCAAAAAAACTACTTAGCGGCCGGTAGAGGTCCCTTTATGAAACCTCTAATAAAAAGAGGAATGGGTAATGCTGGATGTAAAATGTCCTGAATTTTTTGCTCTCAAGTGTATTCTAAGTACAGAAGAGAGAAAGGGGGGGGAGAGAGAGAGA
>NW_007470523.1:0-321 GCF_000475195.1 Diaphorina citri
TTTTTTTTTTTTTTTTCTTCTCTTTTGGTTTACTTGGTTTCAATTAGTTACTGATTACGTCAACAGAGCGCGCCACTGGTCATACTATTTGACAAGCCGGCTTCGGCTTGCTGCAATGTAATAGATAAGATAATGCATAGTATAATACGAAGATAACCAGATACCAGATACTGAGTATATTATCCGTAGATATGTAGGTACCTCTACCTGTCAATCTATGATGACTTTATTCAAGGTAGGTACTGTAGATATTTGTAGGTACTATCAAATGACCATTACAATGTATTTCTACAAATTTATTTTCAAAATTTATTATTTATC
>NW_007470524.1:0-321 GCF_000475195.1 Diaphorina citri
AAGATGGCCTTCGCCATTACAATTGAAACATTTAACACGATCAATCACAACAAAGATTTTGTAATTGACGTTCTCAAAGAGCACCGAAAACGAGGCTGGTAATTCTTCAATATTTTCCACGAACACAGTCCTCCTGAAACCAATCAAGTGACTGAAACGCTCGTTTCTAGCACCAAGATTAACAAATTTCATGTCAGACACAACCCTAGTGTATTTCGCGATCTCATTGACTAAGAGGGAATCAGGCATTCCCGGTTCTGTATTGCACAGGAAGATCTTATGGCCGTTATCTACCAATTTACGAACTATCAGGACCTTTTC
>NW_007470525.1:0-321 GCF_000475195.1 Diaphorina citri
TGTTTACTTTTTTTGGGATTTTTTTTTTCAGTTTTTCAAAATTTCCAGATTTTCTATTTTCTGAAAGAAAGTGTTTTGAAGCATTGCTTTTTTTAATAGTTTCTTTTTCTATTTTCTGAAAGAAAGCGTTTTGCTGTTTTTTAATTTGAAGACTTTGATCTAAGCTGATTTTCAATACTGTTTAATTACCTGCAATGGCTGAAAACTTTGATTCTGAAATTGAGGCCATTGAGTTCCTTGAACATTTCCAGAGAAATGAGCATCAGTGGTACCGATACAAAGAAAGAGGAGAGATTGATTAAAAGTGCTAGAAACCAAATT
>NW_007470526.1:0-321 GCF_000475195.1 Diaphorina citri
ACAAAGAGCTCGAAGCTACCTACTTCGCTACCGACATAGGTATCTCAATAATAATAATAATAATAATAATAATAATAAAAAAAATCGATTTATTTTACCCGGTAGCTCCGATTCTTGGATGCTCCATTTAGGTTAATTTACCGAAACCCCAAACCCCCAAATTATCCAATTTCCGGCGTCGTACACCTTTTGATCCCTTGTGGGACCGAATTTTCTAAATGATACCCTAAATTGAACCCTCAATCTAAAAAATCTGGTGTGAACATCACACGACTTTCCTTATCCTATTGAATGATGCTTATTTGAGTGTTCTTTTACCCT
>NW_007470527.1:0-321 GCF_000475195.1 Diaphorina citri
AACAGCAGTATGAGATTCAGAAGGGAATCTAAAAATAGGTAGGTTTGGTGTTACGGTTTAAGGCTCTGTTAAAGAGAACGCGGACTTATTTGACAGGAGCGATACAACAGTACTTGATACAGAGTCCGCGGTTACCAAGCGAAGAAATTCAAAGAACTAAGAGGAAGGGAGAGAAGGAACGGAGAGGAAAAAGAAAGAATAAAAAAAAACTACTAAATTACCCACAGGACCTTACCAAACTTCGTTTCAACATCCATTCTTACTGTTTTCCCTCCTCTTTCTTCAACTTGTTCTCTTTCTTCAACAGCTGAGATTTCATAT
>NW_007470528.1:0-321 GCF_000475195.1 Diaphorina citri
TCCACTATCTCCACTATCTTGTGCTTTTGACGCTTCCAATAAATTTTCATTATTGCCACCTACGTACTCGACCTATTTACATTTAGAATAGCTAAATAGCTATAGTGCTGTAAGTATTTATGCTAACTTATTGTGAGAGTACATGTCGTAGATGGCCAGTTGAGAGTGGCAGTCTTTAAAATATAATCTTGAGACTTACACGAAAATGTTCGCTCCCTGATTCTAGAAATTTCTAAATTAACATTGTTCAAGTGGAATAATCATATGTTTGTAGCTGTTGGAGATTATTTTTCTAAATTTGTTGATTTTGCAAAAATAAGT
>NW_007470529.1:0-321 GCF_000475195.1 Diaphorina citri
GAAATGCGTAGGGACGCTTGGCAACATTGCGTGACACGTAACCTACCATGAAAAAAATGTAAACAAGAAATTCTTCTTACTCTTGCTGATCCTGATCACATCGTTTACTTTGGTTTTTTGCGTTTTGCATCATTGCATCTGCTAATTTGACCGTTTTTCTGATTTTTCTTTTTGCCAGTGCCAAAAACAAATCATTTTAAATTAAAACTAAAATATTAAGCAAATAGACAAGCATAAACTCTTAACCGTTATTCTGAGCTAAAAATCAAGTAATCAAATGGCTCGTTAAACGTAACAAACAAAACAGTGTTGTGTGTTTAA
>NW_007470530.1:0-321 GCF_000475195.1 Diaphorina citri
TCCATACCTCGGCTGGGATTGAACCCACGCTCTCCTGTTTACCAGGCGAGCGCCTTGACCACTACACCACCGAGGCAGAATACAGTCCCATACAACACTTTTACAGAGACAGTTCACACATTTAGGACCAAAAATATATGACCTGTTACCTCCAGAATTTAGAATAATAAATAGCAAAGATAAACTAAAATGCATGTTGAATAAATATCTCGAGAACTGTGAGAACAAAAACAGAATATTAGAAATTATTCCTTGAAAAAGAGCAGAATTCAAATGACAGAGTTATATGCACCTTAATAATATATTAATTAAATAATTCAT
>NW_007470531.1:0-321 GCF_000475195.1 Diaphorina citri
ACGGCGCAGTGCTGTACTGTGTGTCTGTGTTGTGGGGCTGATTGGCTGGGCGTTTCTGCTGGGACCCATGACCAGCCCGGCACTCTACTCGAATAACCTGTGGTGGAGATAGCGCTGGGAACCTGCGGACTAGCGCTGGTAACATACCGACTGGAGCTAGGAACATGCAGACTGGAGCTGGTAACGTAACAGTCATCAAATGACCTAGAATTAAGTTGTATAGTAACAGATGGCTTTAGGAACATATCGTCGCTGCAGAAACAAAACCGCCTATCAACCATTTTCCAAATTACACAGGAGATATTAAATCGGTAACATTGG
>NW_007470532.1:0-321 GCF_000475195.1 Diaphorina citri
AGCGCAAGGGACTTAAATTTCGAGCCTTTTAAAATGCTGTCCGCTCTTTTGTTGTCATAATAATAATTGATAACAGCATGATGATGATAGTGATTATTATTTGTACGGCCCTTGTTCATAATATACTGACGTTCTAAATGCCGTCACATTCCTAGACAAAAGTCCTAATGGAATTATAGTGTTAATGTGCTGTCTATAGGCGACTAGTTGATCTTTTAAATCCGTGGTCAGTAAATTGTTTAACTAACAGAGGGTACCGGGTTCGATTCCCAGAGCCAATTTTTCAACTGGTTTCTTTTTGGTGGTTGTATGGAAAGCTTG
>NW_007470533.1:0-321 GCF_000475195.1 Diaphorina citri
TTAAAACCCACTTTTTTATTGGTAAAACTACATGGTAGATAAAGTAAGAACTTAGGCAGCTAAGCGCAAGCGCATCCATGAACAAGAACCTATACAACAAAATAAAATTATTGAAACTTAAGAAGACATTATACTTGAAATAAAATTAGACCAAACGAAAACGTCAGAGCACAGCAATCAATATTCAATAATACAGATATCAATCTAACTTATAAGTCGTAATTAATTAAAGTAAACCTATCATAGCTTTTTAGTCCGTCCTTCCTTTATTATTACTAATAATAAAAGGTATAGTGGACGGACTATTGTATTCGCTTCGGT
>NW_007470534.1:0-321 GCF_000475195.1 Diaphorina citri
TGAAAATTTTTTCACTCAAATCCAAAAATATCCAAAAGAAAAGGAGGGGAAGTGAATAATAAAATACAAAAAATGGACAAAATGGAAAAATTTTCACTTTTTTCCAACATTGCCACAAAAAAAAATACGTGTTTTGACATTGACATGGTAACCTTCCCTACAAGCTTGTGTAAGTTACTACTAGAATGCCATACTGTAAAAAAAACCCCTAGCCCATCATATCCTAGTTGTCCTAGTACCTACAACAGGCTTGTCCAACCCGCGGCCCGCGGGCCGCATGCGGCCCGCGAGCTCATTTTTGCGGCCCGCGAAGGCCCGCCT
>NW_007470535.1:0-321 GCF_000475195.1 Diaphorina citri
GGAAGAAAATGAATATTGATGTGCTGGTGAATGCTGACAGACACTCCCTCATCTATGTAAGTATTTCGATTACAGAGAGATAAGGTTCGTTCTCGGAACGGAAGGCTTTCTCCTATCCTGTACTTCATCTTCTCTCTTCGATTTCGGGACGATAAGATCTCAACAGCTACGTTTCCCTCTTTATGTTATTTTGCTACGTTGTGTTGTTGGTTCAATAATAAATATGAAAGTACCTATTTACTTAAAAAAAAAACCTCTTGAAAATCAAATCAACAACCCTGCCAACATCGATTCGGCCTTAATGTACCTGAAGGCCATTGG
>NW_007470536.1:0-321 GCF_000475195.1 Diaphorina citri
AAATAGGTAGGTACATAAATACTGATTTTCTTTAACCAAGATCAAAAAATTCCCGGAGGGACGGGCCCCGCTTGTTTTAGATATTATCTACCTAGAGATCTACCTACATAAGACGTGTAGATACTTTTACTTTTATTTCTGTTTTGATGTACACATGTGTATTACGTAGTGTCACCTATTTAGGCAAAGTCTCAGCTTAGGCAAAAGAATCTGAGTGAGGTCTACAGTTCACAGAACCACTAGTTCCTACCTAGGTGGTACACCAGGTTGACTCAGATGTACATGAGGTTGCATAACAGAGGATATTACATCCTTGCCCTC
>NW_007470537.1:0-321 GCF_000475195.1 Diaphorina citri
TACTCCAGCAGTAGGCTACTACTATTATTGTGGTCAAATTCTCAATTTATATTGAGGATAAAATTCCATACCTCGGCTCGGATTGAACCCACGCCCTCCTGTTTAGCAGGTGAGCGCCTTGACCACTACACCACCGAGGCAGGTTACCAATGGCCGGGTCCACAAAGTTAGTATAAACCCCGGCTCAATCCGAGAGGATAACTTACTTACTTACTTACTTACTTACTTACTTACTTACTTACCTACTTACTTACTTACTTACTTACTTACTTACTTACTTACTTACTTACTTACTTATCCGTGTCCGAGATTTCTCCTGTA
>NW_007470538.1:0-321 GCF_000475195.1 Diaphorina citri
AAAATAATAATAAATTAGTAGGTAGGTATATAGGTATAGGTACATAAACATAACTTACCTAATAGTTAATAGAGTAGATACATAATATGTAGCTAAATAGTATACCTAAATAGTTACTTACACTTAAGGCCATATATTTATACGTAGGTTAAAAAATAAAAAATTCTGGCTCTCAAGCTGTACTGGAGCGTCAATTCCAAATCCAAACCTTTTCAGAATTTGTTTTACTCCAACTTGAGAGCGAGAATGGAGCAGTTGCAAATGGATAAAAATTATAAATAAATGGTCGATTCCTATGTAAAAAGTTGGGAAAAATCCAAA
>NW_007470539.1:0-3361 GCF_000475195.1 Diaphorina citri
AGTTACTCAGAATCAATTACTAACTCCATTTTGAAAAAAATGTTGGTTATCGTGTTTTGCCATCTTTCCACAGATTTAAACCCGGTACTCAAAGAGGTTCTTACACCATTACATCGAGTATTTAGAAATCCCACCAGAGTGCAGCATATATATCGTCTTCACTCTATAGGTAACTGAATGTAACTAGCTTATAAATCGTACTAGCTATTTCATGTAAAGTAAGGTTATTCCATTTTGCATAACACGAGGATGCAAATTTTTACACACACAATTTGTGGACTTAAGCAGAGGAATTCCTGAGGGAAAGTGTTCCGTGTATGTTAAATAGAAAAGAATGCACCATGTGTTAAGGCCCCTGTAGACGATCAAGCATGCTTGTCAGACAACCGGGCTTGTCAATCATTTTGAGCATGTAATGCCGCCCAACACGTTCAAGCATGCTAGACAGGCCGAATGATGGGCGGCCTGTCAAGGAGGTTGAACGTTGAACGTGTGTGGCGCCTGTAAAAACAAAGTATAAAAACTATTAAATCCAAATGAATTTTGCGCAATATTAATCGAATAATTTAATTGTCCGCAAAACTCTTAACTACTTAAATTAACTTCCTATTGCAATATTTTCATCTGAATTCAATTGTTTTTTTATTTTCGCAAGAGGGACGTCCCACACTTTTGCAAAGCAATAAAAAAATTGAATAAGTTAGTTTGAAAATGAAATCTGGATTCGTTAGTTATGATTGCTTTGCTCAAACCTAATGAGATTTACGTTGACATTAATTTAGCAAAAGGGTTGTCAGGCATGGAGCTATAAAGGTCTGCAGGTTAACCTGAGTTTAGACCTGGTTTTGGATTAAGCCAGCCTAGTTAGCTTGGAAAGTAGCACGCCTGCCTTGTAAGTGCAAGGTCACGGGTTGGATTTCCGCCCGGGGAGGTCTTCCAGGTGATCCACAGATTATGTTATGCCAGCCACTTACGCTCTCGCAGAACTAGGTCTGTCAGACAGTCGGAAGGTGTGTGGAGAGAAAAGCTTGCGAGCCCCAGGATTGTCAGACCACCTGAGACCTGGATTTCAACCTATTTCCGCCACACACACGTTCCGAGGCTCAGACTGTCTGACCGATCTATCAGGCAGTCTGAGCGTGAGTGGCTGGTATAACACGAGGCCCCATCACTCCCAGGTCTGGCCCTGACCTCCCCCTGCTCCCCTTCAGGTTGAAAATGAAACACATAATTTCCCCTTCACCGGGAGGAAATGGGAAATGGAACATTCGCCAGGAAATGAAAGGGTTGCGACGAGCTTTTCTACCATTGTAATTTGGGTGAGTGAGAGTGAGAGAAAAAGCGGAAAGAAGGGAGTGAGCGAGATTACGGGAGGGAGAAGGAGAGGAAGGGAGGGAGGGAAAGAGAGCGAGATGAATGAAGAAGCGGAGCTAGAGAGGATTGATGAAGGAGGAAGAGAAAGAGGGATAAAGTGAGAGTGGCTTTCCACTCTCAGAAGAAGAAGGGAGGGGAGAGAGGGAGAGAACGAAATGAAGAGAAGGAGAAGGTGGGAAAGGGAGGGAGAGAGAGTGAAGAGGAGAGGAAGAGATTGAATAAGGCATAAAGTAAGAGCGGAGAGGTGAAGAAGGTAGGGGAGAGAGAGAAGAAGGGAGAGGGGAGGGAGAGAGAGTGTAAAGGGGAAGGGAGGGAGTGAGCAAGATGAAGGGAGGGCGAAGAAGGGAAAGGGAGAAAGGAGCTAGAGAGGATTGAAGGAGGAAGAGAAAGAGATTGAATGAGGGATAAAGTGAGAGTGGAGAGGTGAAGAAGGGAGGAGAGAGAGAGGGGGAAGAAGGGAGGGAAGGGGAAGAAATGGGGAGAGAGAGAAAGAGGGAGCAAAAGCTGTATTCACTCTATCGACACAGCATTAGTTGTTATGAAGACGAATGATATTAGGGTAGCTTGACTACCCATCTGGAGCCTGGAAGGTACGTAAGGGTAGTTTCTGGGGGGTAAGTAGGGGTAGTTTCTGGAGGGTAAGTAAAGGTAGTTTCTGGGGGGTAAGGGTAGTTTCTGGGGGGTAGCCTAACTGGAAAGGTAATGAATAAACCTAGAGGTAATGAATGTACCTTTTTGGAGGACCGGAATACAAGAAGGAGAAGAAAAAGGTAAATCGTAACGTTTTACCTTTTGAGTTACGACTGTTCAAATATAGGTTGCTAGGATAGCACAGGGGTACTCAAAATAAGTGCCCAGGACATTATTAGAAGGATAATCAACACCGAAATAAAGGGTTCTTTTCTTCTTTTGACTAACTTGTATTATTATCTAATTACAAAAGGAAATCTTAGTTTGGTGTCCGTGAGATACTTTTAGGTCGAGTTTTACCAACATTATTCAGGATTGAGATCAATCCGAGGTTGACCTAGATATTAAGTATAGGGAAATCCTCGTTTCATCTCAATACCGTGTTGGTGTGTGTGTCATTCTTGTTAAATTTTTTTTTTATTTTACTCTAGATTTTTTATTTATTTAATTTAAGAATAGTTCACTGTTAAAGGGGCTAATCTACTAAAGATTTTAACCAACTACGAAAGCTTACAGGTTGAGTCGCTTGGTAGTTAGAGTCTGGTTCTTCTACCAATGAGTAGCGGTCGTCCTCATTTCTTTTGACGGGACGCTTGATCTCCAGTTGTAGGTGAGGACGACGCTATCTCGGTTGTAGGATAGAACCAGGACATCTATCTTACCAGACTCACTGTCGCTTTACGAGTGTGGTTCAGAAGTATATTATCTTCACGTACAAGAAGTAGTCTTATTCAATAACTCGGTTCTACTAATCAGTCCTCTTAACTACTGCTTCATTCGATCATTACCTAATGATCCATGACTACAAAGCATGTCATTAATACCGGTAATACTGTTATTCTTCGTTAAGCCTCGCTGATGATGGTAGTTGGTTTTCCCAGACATCTTTAGCTAGACCCAGTGAGGTAGGTACCTCACCTACCATGCTTGGCGAGGGTTTTCTTGATCGAGAGAAAATTATTTAAATGAACTATATTAGCATAAATGGCATATATAAAATACATGGAATATGATTGTACACCATCGGATAGTGTGCTTTACTTCCACATGAAATAGATGAAAAATTGGGTCACCAAAAAAGTTTTATAAGCGTCTTATCCGGTTTTAAAGCATAGGACGGGTTGTACACCCTATAATACTACCCAAAAAGGTTGTTCAGGCATGTACCAAGCGCATATAGTATTGTATAGGATGAGACCAAAACGTCTACTATAACCTCTATATCCCAAACAAATTGGGAGGTTTTCCTAAAACTTTGAGAAGTTAGTTAGGGCACTCTGATTACGATCCTCAAATA
>NW_007470539.1:9604-10221 GCF_000475195.1 Diaphorina citri
ATGCTTGGAATGCCAAAAAAAACTGAAATTTTTTTTTTGAATTTTTTTAGGATTTTTTCAAAATGTTTATTTTTTTTTTTTTTTTTTTTTTTTTTTTTAACATTTATCCTTTAAATCACTACATGAGTTATACAACGAAACCAGACCAAATCACTAAGCAGCCCAAGACACGTGTTTCGTCCTTATTTGGACTCATCAGTTGGACATAGCTGGGGATTGAACCCGAGACCCTTGGATTGGGAAACAGAGACCTTTACAAGCAAGCCACCATGACTTGGTGATGTGGTATGGTTTCGTTGTAGTATTTAAACCCGATACTCAAAGAGGTTCTTATACCATTACATCGAGTATTTAGAAATCCCACCAGAGTGCAGCATATATATCGTCTTCACTCTATAGGTAACTGAATGTAACTAGCTTATAAATCGTCCAGCTTACACACAGAAGGATTCCGGGGTAATTGTTCGAATGCTTGGAAAGCCAACAATATTTACCTTTTATTTTTAAAGCATACACAATACCTAAATATTTGAAAACGATTGGACATAGCTGGGGATTGAACCCGAGACCCTTGGATTGGGAAACAGAGACCTTTACAAGCAAGCCACCATGACTTG
>NW_007470540.1:0-321 GCF_000475195.1 Diaphorina citri
AAGATCCCGCCAAGTTCAAGAGCGAGAAGACCGGACGTGGTCCTCTGACCGGGAACTGGATTGAGAAGGTAAGAAATGAGGTTGGGTGGAAGAGAGATCTTCTAGGGCAGTGCTTCGCAAAGTTTTTGCCACCGCGGCACACATTTCAAGCGCCTAAGAAGAAAAAAATAGTATCGAAAGCTCTATCTTTCCCAAATATCGCGACATACATTTTGAGAAGCACTACTTTAGGGAAATCCTACCAGAAAAATGACATAATAGTCAATCTCAAGCATCAGATAACAACAACTTTAGGTTTTTTTTTTTTTAAAAATAAAGTTT
>NW_007470541.1:0-321 GCF_000475195.1 Diaphorina citri
GGAAGGAAAGAGAGGGGGGAGAGGAAGGAAAAAGGAATAAATTAGGTGATTGTGTTGAGAAGCGTCCTATCACATATAAAATAAAAAAGACCAATTACAATACTTTCTCATTACTAGTATAGCTTCGCTATAACTGTACTAATAGAAAGTAAAAATCAACTAGGCGCTTTTTTTAGTGACAGGGCTCTCCTGCTGATTTCTTGTTACACATTATTATTATTTATTTATTTCGTGAAACTTACCTCATGCCTTATGGAGTAAATGGTAAGAATTAGATAATAATAATTGTTGTCCAAGGGTTCAGAACATTCTCATGACGTT
>NW_007470542.1:0-321 GCF_000475195.1 Diaphorina citri
ATTTTCTTTACTGATTTCTGTATTCTGTTTGATCAGTTTGATTAACCACGTATCTATCTACTCTTGTAACTAAATTTTGTTCATTTAATTCATTCCATTATCCATCACCATGAGGGATTAATGAAACAGTGTTAACAGTGCTGAATAGTTTAATTCCCACCTACTAATCCCTAAGTAAAAATTTGTGCTCATTTCTAATTTTCAAAAAATTAGCCTCTAGTGATGTCTGGTTTTGTAACCCTTGGTGTTTTGTTTAGTTCTATCTGGTTAACATCTAGTGATGTACTCAGACCAAGAGGTGTTTCCTTAATGAGTAAGTAT
>NW_007470543.1:0-321 GCF_000475195.1 Diaphorina citri
GGCCTTAGCATTAGGTCATGTTATGATAAGTTCTAATAACCTACCTGTCCCTGATGATGAATACACGGAAGGAATAGGAGGCGTGGCACTCAGGCATGGTTTAGTATAACTCAGGACATCAGGCACGGATGAGACCAGACTTGGTGACGAGGTAATCACTGGTGCAACTGTTGTGACGCAAGTAGACTTTGACGTGCTGGTAGGTGGCGCACTAGACAAGGATTTGGATTTGATAAGGTGACGCGATGGTTTGACATCACTGCCGTTATGATGCGATGCTTGGTTCTGTTTGACTTGCTGGCGGCACTTGGCACGTCGGTT
>NW_007470544.1:0-321 GCF_000475195.1 Diaphorina citri
TTTTTGGTGACCGGATGGGTGACCATCTGGACATTTCGTGCCGCTGGTTTTTCCTGTTCCTACTCAGGCTGGGTAAGAGTAATGCGAAGATTTGAGTAGCTTGTCCCCGAATGGTGGGTTAAGCCCTCGTCCCTTTAAAACTTGATTGTTATACAGAGAAGTTAAACAAAAATAGTTTTATTTTCCTTTTAGAACTTTCCTTCGTCTAAAGCTCGTTTCCTTTCATTTGGCGTGGTAGCGCCTGTACTATAAACAATAGGAAATCCAAGATGGCGCGTCATCGCAACCAGTTCCGTTTTCGTTAAACGGTTAAACCCTTTG
>NW_007470545.1:0-321 GCF_000475195.1 Diaphorina citri
GGCAAGCCCCAACCCTGTAGTAAGAGGTTCGATAGCCCCGACCCAAGAAAAAGAAAGTAAAAATATAGGGGTCTAGTTGATTGGAACACATCACATGCCCTCAAGCACACTCCATTTGTCAAGCGTCTAGGAGTCTAGGTACTCTGGATTTTCCTTGCCCTTGGTATCAATTTGATTTCAAACCAGCGGCGATAGCACGTTGAATGCACCAGTTCCCCACAGATCACTGAAGTTTAAGCAACATTGCGCGTGGTTAGTACCTGGATGGTGACCATCTGGGGAATCGCGTGCTGCTAGGTTCCTGGCTCCACTGCGAGCTGT
>NW_007470546.1:0-321 GCF_000475195.1 Diaphorina citri
GTATCAACTATATCTCGTACATATTACGAGTGTAATGGATTAATGACTGATGACAAGAATTGAAGCTAAGGGTTCCTGCTGAAGACTGTTCCAACACAGCAAAGTGCAAGACTCACAACACTGCAAAGTGTACCTAAAACTTCCGATATTGCAATGTCTGTACACAAAAAGTCCACTGTGAGGGAGGGGCTTTTTGTACACAAAAGCATAGTCCTAAAAGTTGGGTTAAGCTTCTTTGAATACAATATTGCAAAGCTGAGACTTACAACACTGCAAAGTACAAAACTTCTCGTAATGCCAAGTACAAAACTTTTTTTTTTA
>NW_007470547.1:0-321 GCF_000475195.1 Diaphorina citri
ATTATTATTATTATTTTACGAGGGAATCCGGACCTGGCATATCTAGGTCAAAAATCAGTGATCTTATCCCGGGACCACACTTTGAGATTATTCTTAATCCAGTGGGAATAAGCCATCTGATTGGCTTAACTTTTGATTTTGTTTAAAATTAACGAACAGATTGCTCTATTTTTAATTTGTTCATGTTGAATTGGGTTCACATGTGGACCTAACAGGAGGTATAAAATGGTACTTATTACATACCTAAATTTTTACATCTAGACAATATCAATAAAATTTTAATTCTTCCGTATGTCTCTAGACAGTGGGACTGAATAGTCC
>NW_007470548.1:0-321 GCF_000475195.1 Diaphorina citri
AGCGCCAGATCCTTGATCCAAGAACCTAATGACTTAAGCGAAGGGTAACATTTGGCAGACCAAAGTTTTGGAACCTGGAGAGAGAAAAAGGGTGGATGTTAGGCCAGACACTCACTATCAGGTAGACCTGAGAGGTACACCTGATCAGGTCCGCCTGTCAGGTCTACCTGATATCTAATAAGCACACACACCATCAGGTAGACTTGACAGGCGGACCTGATCAAGTATACCTGATAGTGAGTGTGAGCCGTTCCAAGAACGAACATTATCTGTTTAGGATAAAATCATACCTGGGGGGGAATCGAACCTACGAAATAGCGC
>NW_007470549.1:0-321 GCF_000475195.1 Diaphorina citri
CTTTAGTGATTTTTTTATTATTTTTTTTTAATGTATTTTATTTAAAGAGGAGATTAACAATTTAAGTCCTATCCAACTTTAGTGATTAATTGGGAACTGGCAAATTCAACGTGCCATCACCGCTGGCTCTTCTTATTATTAGATTCATTAGCACTTCTACAGGCCATGTCCCTAGGTTAAATTTTAGGATATCCTGTCTTAGCCAAATGCATTAGGCGCCTATTTTCGCTGGGATTTTAGAATTTTCAGCCAGTCTTAAGGCTCGTTCCCACTTGTTTGAAGAAAAGAAAAAAAATCGTGTCTTGCGTAAGTGGGAACACT
>NW_007470550.1:0-321 GCF_000475195.1 Diaphorina citri
TCCTGAAGGGAGTTCCATATTGATTTCCCAGGCAGAACTTGCGCTTTTACATTGTTGCTAGGAGGAGGGTACTTCGGGGTACTTCGGGTTATTCCGGCTTCATTTTGAGTTCCTGAAAAAAAAAGAGGAAAAGTTTTAGCGGGAAGTTTGAAAACCTGGAATTCAAATTTTCTCCGGAAACTTTAGTATGCCAGCCACATTGAGATTTCAGATAGTAAGCCTAAAGAGTACCTACCTCGATTTCCTATGAATTTGAGCATGTTTATTATTAATTATTGTTATTATGATTTATAAGGTAGGATTCTCACACTGTGAGCTCTT
>NW_007470551.1:0-321 GCF_000475195.1 Diaphorina citri
TGTTACGAGTTGACTTCATTTTCACTCCCTGGGATTTTTTTGGCGCAATGGGTTCTTCCTCAGCTGAGCTGCAAGTTAATAGAAAATATGAATAGATCAGTTGTGCTTACTTGGGTGATGTATCACAGTCATAGAGCAGGAAAAATGAGGACTAACAGAATTTTTCTTTTTCTTCTACGACTTCTAGATCCCGAGATAAATCAATTAAAAAAATGCTGGTAAATCGTGAACTTTGACATCACAGCATATGCTCCCGTAGGCAAGCTTGAACAAATGTCCCAAGCAAAGCTCCCTTGCTGGCAATGCATTAATGTGTTTGTG
>NW_007470552.1:0-321 GCF_000475195.1 Diaphorina citri
TATTATAGGTCTTATATCCCGTATATCCTTCATATTACATCCTGTCAATCAAAGCAATCCAGACTCTCTCTCTCTCTCACTCTGCCTGTTTCTCTCTTTCTCTTATTTTCTTTCCCTCTATCCCTTCCACTGTTTCGTTCTCTCTGTCTCTTCCTCCTTCTTCTTTTCTTTTTCGTCCTCTCCTTCTCGCTCTTTCTTTAGTTTATCTCCTCCACAAGAATAATTCTCTTTCTCTCTCTCTCTCTCTCTCTCTCTCTCTCTTTCTATTTTATATTCCTCTTTCTCTCCTTTTCGCTCTCCCTCTTCTCTTTTTCTCCGAGG
>NW_007470553.1:0-321 GCF_000475195.1 Diaphorina citri
CATTGTGTTCCATCTTGGCAAAATGAAGCAACTGCTACATGAGATTCATGTGGTCTGTGTCGTAGCATGCCCTGTATTGTGTCCGTCATCAGATGGGCGAGAAGAGACACAATACTTCCCATTTAGGTGCCGGGTCAACACGAGAACACCAGAAAGTAAACCATTGAAATAATATTTCAATGGTTGGTCTGATTGGTTCAAATGGACATGTGAGTATATGGTGCGTACCTAGGAGTGGATCTATGGGGTTTTGAAAAAAACTCGAATTTTTGACCAAAGAATTTAACGTGACAAATGGTGTTTTGTTGAAATATTTTTTAA
>NW_007470554.1:0-321 GCF_000475195.1 Diaphorina citri
GGCAGTAAAAAAGAAATGCACAGAAATGCATGCACACAAACACATAACAGTGTCGCCTGCAAGGGAGCTTTGGGATAGTGACGTCATGGCGTACGGGAGCGTATGTTGTGACGTCTGAGGTTGGTTTTAACAAGTGTGTTTAAATTCATAACACAAGAGAAAATCTTTCCCGAGTTCAAATGTACGTTTCCCAACTAAGATCCAGGGTAAAGAGGTGACCCTGTATCAACTCTTCAGGGAACGCAGATCTCACCCAGGCGTGGAGAACACAACTAGAACAGTCGAGTGTAGTCCATCCTGTATAAACGTGTGATCATTGCT
>NW_007470555.1:0-321 GCF_000475195.1 Diaphorina citri
AAACGTTTAAAATTGCATGACATTTTTTCTGTTCTCTTTTTTTTTTTTTGGAGCTAAATTGAGAGAGGATGTCGGAGAAAGATAGAAGACAAACGGATGAGAGAGAAATGAGAAGTGGGGAAATAATAGAAAAAACAAAATATAGGGGATATTATAGAAAAGAATAGAACAATGGAGGAGGGGAGAAGGAGAATAGGGAAGGACTTTGTAGATTTTAAAATCTAGGACGGCACAAGATTAAAGTCACAGGATGCAGGTAGGTCAGGATTTAGGACAGGACAGGATTGAACTGTATAGGAGGATAGCTGGGACAGGACAGTA
>NW_007470556.1:0-321 GCF_000475195.1 Diaphorina citri
GGCTGGCTTTCTCCTATCCTGTCTTCCTTCTCTCCTCGATTTCAGGACAATAACTCTTTAGCAGTTACGGTTCCCTTGACGGTACACGGGCGGTAAACCTCTTTCAAAGTTAAATTCTTTGAGACAACATCAGTCATTTAACACTTACTTAGGTAATTACCTACTTCAAAGTAACAAGACATATACCGGCAAATTTCTATTGATTTAAACTAAGTACCTATTTAAAGTTTTTTTTTCTAGTCATACAAGTACCTAGTTGAGATGAGAAATGAGATACTGTAGATATAAGAAGAGAAACAGGTACATAGCCAAGGAAAGCAC
>NW_007470557.1:0-321 GCF_000475195.1 Diaphorina citri
AAAAAAAAAAAAAAATCACGGGGACTCCATTGCTCTCTCTGTTTATTGATTTATGATTATGTTTACTGCTATCTTTATGCGCTTAATTCCGTACACAAAAACCCACCTTAGATATAGGAACAAACAGCCCTAAAACTTGAGTTGAACTTATACGAATCTTCAGTCCCTCTATCAAACTTGAAAAAACTATCGATTGTGTACGTTGCCTCCATCAAACCTCTTTTAGCCAGCCTAGTTAGCTTGGTTGGTAGTGCGTCTGCCTTGTAAGCGCTAGGCTGCGGGTTCGATTCCCGCCCGGGGCGGATTTTATCCTGATGGGAT
>NW_007470558.1:0-321 GCF_000475195.1 Diaphorina citri
TGCCACTTACAAACGCTATTTCGCAGGTTCAAATCTCGCCTGGGGCGAACTTTAAACACATAAGATTCATTCTCGGAACGGCTGGCTTTCTCCTATTCTGTCTTTCTCTTGTATTCAATTTAGGAACGATAAAACCTCCGTTGATAGGTTCAGTTCAATCAAGAACTACAACAACAAGGACAAAAGTGGTCGTTATGTATCTACTTATAAACTGATTGACTCATTCCGTAATTTGTTTTGTTTCCTACACTTGTTTCAGATCCGATCATATCGACAGCACCAGATGAAAAACTTGAAATGAAAATAAATGACGAACATCAG
>NW_007470559.1:0-321 GCF_000475195.1 Diaphorina citri
GAACCCAGCGACATTGCAGTCAATGGTAAGTCCACTCACTTTGTAGTCACTTACAAAGATTGAAGAAATTCCTTTTTGTTGAACATGAACAATATTTTTTACTTTCCTAATAAGTAGTGTAACAGAAACAAACTGCGGGAAAAATCATCAATTGAAGTAATTATTATTGTTTAAGATGGACTTTGAATCTGGAGGTTGGTGGTTCGAGTACAAGTCAAGACATAAATTTAGTGTTGTATGTTAAGCGGGGGACAGCATTTGTGACCAGCATTTATGCTCAACACAATTAAAATTTCTTTTTCTATTATTTTCCCCCAGGCA
>NW_007470560.1:0-321 GCF_000475195.1 Diaphorina citri
TAACTAGCCTGTAATCTAGGACCTAGGTAACCACTCCCCAAGACCCTGCCCAAGAGGTGGACAAATCCAGGGGAGGTGGCAGAACCCATAGATCTAGAAGGTAAAGCTTGATTGCTAATTTGACAGCAAAATTTTACCATTCTAGATTCTGAAACACTAATTTTTGTAGGTATGTCAATGTTAACATACAAAAATTGTACCCACACTTGTGCATTTAATCTGACATAATTGGAGATAAGGATGAGTACCTACCTACTTTTGTGCACTCTGCTTTTTCTGCAGGATCTTCTTCCAACTTGACCTCACAACTTCTTGATAAAT
>NW_007470561.1:0-321 GCF_000475195.1 Diaphorina citri
TAGATTTTTGCTGTAGATTAATACAACACAGTTCATTTTCACAGTTTCAACTTTCACCTTCATACAGGGTGTCCCAGAAAGAAAGGGCTTTGTCATTTCGGACGTTTCCAGTAAAGTCTCACCATTGATTTTGAAAAAGAGGGGCTATTTCCTTAAAGCTTCTTTGCTCTTTACAATTTGCACTTGATAAACGATTTCGTATCTAACTGGTCGTGGTCGGGAGTATTTTTTTTTTTTTATTTATTTTATTTCAGATATTTATTTATTTTATTGAAGCAGTTTTAACAATAAAGTCCTACCTCTTTAAACCAAGTTTTAACT
>NW_007470562.1:0-321 GCF_000475195.1 Diaphorina citri
ATCCTACCAATGACACCACGACTTAGCGAACTATATCGGCACTTGTATACACTTTGATTTCTTAATCCAGACTGATCCTTGATCCAAAGAATCAAAAGCAAGGAGCTCTCCGCTCTTGCAAAGGTACCTACTCTTCATACAGAGCATGGTGGGGGAGGGTTGTTCGATATAGTAGCGTGTATAGTTTTATGCTATAGCTTTTGTAGCACATTGGTACTTGGTATTAGGTACAGTTGGTTGGTAGGTAGGATCTTCACACGGTTTGCACCAAGTTCCTATCTCCGATACGGCCATCCTGACTTTGCATACGTCCCGGATGCA
>NW_007470563.1:0-321 GCF_000475195.1 Diaphorina citri
AGTGTTTTTAAGTCTGTGGTATGGAAGTTGTTTGTTAGAATTTCTTCGTTAGGTTTTCTAGAATTTCGTTCCATTGTAAAGTTGACCGCATTCCACAATTTTCTCATATCTCCTTGTGAGTTTTTAATCATTTTATATATGTAAATCCTTTTACTTTTCTTTATTAGATTAGTAACCGTGTTTCGTTTTATCTTGTATTCCTCGTATAGAATTTTATTGTTTTTATTGTTCTTCCATTTTAGATACATATTGTTTTTTTCCTTTATTTGTTTTATAATCTCTTTGTCAACCCAAGGGCTTATTTCGTCTTTTCGGGTTTTG
>NW_007470564.1:0-321 GCF_000475195.1 Diaphorina citri
TAAGAGATGCCTTACATCTGAAACCAAGCCTAGAGGAGTAACCACTAACCAGTCAAGCAAGACTGGAGACCATAATAAGAAGTTAACGTTCAGGAATAATCGTATAAAGAGACTCAACTCAAGACCAGCTCTTCTCAAAATAGGGGACCCACCAAGCGTTTCTGTGCGGCCCAACAAGCTGTTCTCTGTGGCTTTTAACTTTTAATACCTCAAATCTTTTCCCTCTCCGTTTCCCGCGGTCCGAGTCAGCCCTAGGATGATCGTCAGCCTCTCAGTCAGCCCTAGGATGATCGTCAGCCTCTCAGTCAGCCCTAGGATGAT
>NW_007470565.1:0-321 GCF_000475195.1 Diaphorina citri
AGCTCAAATCGGCTGGTTTTTTGGGCTGCAGACCGTTCGATCTGAAGTTTACTGCGCTAACCACTAATAAATTACTAGGCTGGATCCGCCAAAACCTATATGCTGGTTTGGCTCTTTCAGGGCTGTTTGCCTAGATCCGATTGTAGCCGTCTTCAGCGAACTATAAGAGAACAGCGCCGAGGCCGACCTCACTGGCATCCGTCTGGAGATAGAATGTGAGGTCGATGCACACGCACAGGTACTTAGTGATGGGTAAATACCCGGGTATTTATTTTTGGGGTAAATACTTTGGGTACTCTGCTGTTGCTGTGAATCCTGCTG
>NW_007470566.1:0-321 GCF_000475195.1 Diaphorina citri
CACCGGGTGTCTCACAAAGCTGACCCGTACTATTCGCCATTTTCGGCTTGACATCGCTTTGTGAGACACCCTGCATAAGTCCATCTGACCGGTAATCAGTCCATCGGTGTCATGTGTTCATATTATACAGGATCAGACTTCAAGCAAGTACCTATTACTCAAACGTACAGGGTCTATCATACACGTTATAGTTTTTTCTTGGACAATATACTCATAGTTTACCTGACAATCATTCTTCAAAGAACAAATAGTCCTGTTACTCCTATTTAAGCAGAGGAAGTTTTTTGCTAGGGGGTCGTCAAACGCGTTCTTAATGACGTC
>NW_007470567.1:0-321 GCF_000475195.1 Diaphorina citri
TAAATGACTGTTTAATAATAAAATGAAGTTGTTAACGAGATTCTTCAAGTTACTAATTTAATGTTAACTTAGTTCAGATCTCATGGGTTTTCTTCTAAAGATAACATAAATATGTTGTGTTCCTTAAATAGTACAACTCCCAAGTTATTGAGCTGTGAATGTTGAATGAAATTATACTTGAAAAAACTATTAAATGTTTGTTTAGTACGAACCTCTAACAAGATCAACCTCTAAACTCCTGAGGTTGTAAAAAGTTCTCATAAAAACAAATAATAAAATTATTTAAACATCTCGTTGTTCTTTTTGTTTATTGAAGAGTGT
>NW_007470568.1:0-321 GCF_000475195.1 Diaphorina citri
TGGGATAGATGGCGCAAGTTGACGACTGTCAATCAGAAGGGTCGACGCAATTCTCCAGATGAAGCTGACGCGTCGGAACGTGACAATTCTGCGTCAGAGAGTGACAGTTCTCGTCTTGAACGAATTTCACAATCTGACGTATCACTGTCACACGAATCCGGTCTGGTCGCTGACCCAGACTGGCGCAACTTGTCCGCTCTGCAAGGAGATTTCTTCGAAAATCCCGGACGATCAGCAGACCCAACTTGGCAGTGTCCCGGGTCGACCCTTGCGACTCTGCCACTGGCGGGAGAGGCGTTGTATAATAATTCAAGGGGGCAG
>NW_007470569.1:0-321 GCF_000475195.1 Diaphorina citri
TCATCCGATTTTTCCCCCGAATGTCCTGTAGGCAATATAATTTAAATGAGAGTGTTTCCACTTACACACGACACGATTTTTTTTTCCGAACGACACAGAATGGCCTTGTACTTGAAGGCAAGGTAATTTAAATGACAGTGTGCCAATGCCAACTTACGATGGACACACAAAATCTCCTTGTAGGCAATGTAATTTAAATGAGTGTTTCCACTACACACGACACGATTTTTGTGAACGACAAATGGGAACCGGCCTTTACTGCTTCTCAAGGCAAATTGGTTTTGAATTTCTCACGCGGAGTCGAACCCGGGACCTTCTGTA
>NW_007470570.1:0-321 GCF_000475195.1 Diaphorina citri
GGCGGGAAATTAGAGCGTCGCGGAAAATTTATCAAGGTCGCAGGGAAATTTATCAAGGTCGAGGGAAATTTATCAAGGTCGAGGGAAATTTATCAAGGTCGTGGGAAATTAGAATAACATGATTCAAATTTGATTCCTTTTTAAAGATTTATGGAGATTTGAATCAAACAATTGAAGATTCATTGCTCTTGGAACTACATAGTAGGGAAATTTTTATAAAAATATTCGGTGATTGTTTATTGACTAACAAAATACTTGTTTTGATTTAAATGACACACAAACAGGACTATTTAGGAGTACCTATCAAAAAAATAATAATAA
>NW_007470571.1:0-321 GCF_000475195.1 Diaphorina citri
AATCCGTTGAGTAGTTTCTGAAATATACGAGTGCAAAGTCCCCTTTTTTCAAGGGAGCCTCCGGTGATTTTTTTTTTTCGTGCGCAGTTTGGCAACACTGTTCTTGCGGATTTTGTACCTATGGTGACGTGATAGCTACAAAAAGAATACCCAAGCCAAGCCGACATCAGAGTTCAAGGTTCAAGTTTATTCCATTTTGTTTTCCAGAAGTGTTTGTTTCGTTGTTTTTTGGAATTTAATTTTGAATAGGGATGTAAATGAGTTGCAAATATATCGATAAATCGATATATCGATATATCGGCCCCTCAAATATATCGATAT
>NW_007470572.1:0-321 GCF_000475195.1 Diaphorina citri
ACATGCGTCTAATGTAGCAGTTGTTTCATTGCTACGAAATAAAAACGGCGGTGGAACACTCATCTTTAAAAAAAAATATACGTAAGGAATTTTAATTGTGTTGAGCATTTTTAAATGCTTGTCACAAACATCGTTCCCCTATTATTTCACCTAGATAAATTTTATGACATGACTTGGACTCGAACCACCAACATTATTCTTACCGTTTTTATTATTATTGGATACTAGGTATTTGTGTTTTTCACTCCGACTCGAGTTTCGCCTATTTTATAGGCATCTTCATGGGAAACTGACTATTGGGTTGTTGTTGTTGTTGTTGTT
>NW_007470573.1:0-321 GCF_000475195.1 Diaphorina citri
GTGGGGTGAATGCCCATGGCATTCTCTACCACTACCACCCCCCCGGGTTGACGAATTTTCGCGAGTTGGGCGTTCACGAGTTGTACATTCTACACAAAAATGCATGGAACACTAGCGCTGTGGGTTCGAAAATCGACGAGTCCTTTTGAAACTAAGAGCTAATCCGCTTAGTTCCAAAAGGACTCTGTCCTTTCAGGAATTGGCCTAGATCTCTGTTACATCAGCCACCCTGTTTTTTATGCGTTTTGTGATATTTTGATACTCAATGACAGGCCACACAGTATATTTCTACCACATTTTATATACGTATTGATTTTAACG
>NW_007470574.1:0-321 GCF_000475195.1 Diaphorina citri
TACAGACACCCGAAGTCGAACACCCATTCACTGGAACCCATATAAACTTTTTAGATCAAAGGATTTTCGTAGAATAAAAGAAAAGTTTACAGTGTGAAAGACCTTGGCCGAAGGTTCTTATGCCTTACAGCACTCTCCATTGGTCAAGGGGAAAGGTAATTTAGAGTAGAACAGACTATGTACCAGCCTAGTTAGTTTGGATACCGTGTACCAGCCTAGTTAGTTTGGATACTGTGTACCAGTCTAGTTAGTTTGGATACTGTGTGCCAGCCTAGTTAGTTTGGATACTGTGAGCCAGCCTAGTTAGTTTGGATACTGTGT
>NW_007470575.1:0-321 GCF_000475195.1 Diaphorina citri
ACCTGCGGCCCGCCAATGTTCAACAAATATCAAAAATGGCCCTCTATACATTTTGAGTTTGACATGCCTGCTTTAGACATTTGATACTCTCTGATTCGCGATATATCACTCTGACATATCAAATTACTACTCCATGTACAATACGTACAATGTACTAGGGCTGGGGCATTGTTTATTTACGTGTAGATAAAGACAGATGAGTGAGAAACTATACTGTTTTCGGACTTTTTGGTGGACTACTCATCAGTCAAAGAGTTATGCTGACATTGCTGACGTGACGCACTTTCAGGTCCGATCTTACCTCACAGATTTTATAACTTA
>NW_007470576.1:0-321 GCF_000475195.1 Diaphorina citri
AAAAAAAAAAAAAAAAAAAAAAAAAAAAAAATCCGTCTGGTAATGGTAACGTAATCTAAAGTCCGTAAGTCTGTAATGTACCCTGACAAGTATTTAGGATGTAACTTCATATTTTTCCGAACATTTTTTCATTCAAGAGTTTTTTCTATTGAAAGAACTTTCCCTTTCTCAAGTTACACAGAACGGGTAAGTTCGTAAGCTCTTGTATTCTAATCCTTCCAGATATATGTACCTAATACCTTTTTCAGTGGACTACCTAGTCAATCAATGAGTTAGATCCTCAACCATGTCTAGGCTGACCATACGTCCCGCTTTCAGCGG
>NW_007470577.1:0-321 GCF_000475195.1 Diaphorina citri
ACTGAATGAGTTTGAAGTTTAGTAAAATTGAAAACTTGAAAAGAAAAGAAGATCGAAAGTTCATTTTTTGGAAAGCAGAGCAGAGCCAGCCACAAGCACCGAGACCCCGAGACGAGCTTTGACAAATCAGCTGATTTCACTATTCACTTTTTTGTTTTGATTAATTTTGAGATGTTGCTCGCTTCACATTTATGTACAGTGTTGCCGGATAAAGGAGCATAAATCCGAGCATAGTTATGCTCATGAAAGATGGTCATTCCTGTTCTTCGAGGTACCTAGATATGCTCGAAGTTCCTGTTTAGAATTTTCCAGCCAGCCTAG
>NW_007470578.1:0-321 GCF_000475195.1 Diaphorina citri
AAAAAAAAAAATAAATAAATAAATAAATTTATAATTTCATTTTTCATTTCAAAGGCGGGCTGCAAAATGTGCTTCGGTGAAAACGGTTGAGTCGACCGACTGATGAGCGAACGAACGGTCGGTGTGCGAAACGTTGATATTGTCCGTTCTGATCTTCTGATTCTCGTGTCGTTTCAATCCTGGTGTCCACCTAGCAAAGTTGTTTAATTTTTGTTGGAAAAACCGTGAATGAACCACCTTGTATGATATTTTTTTTACGATGTCATATTATTTAATAGTTACAATATTTTCTCTCCCCCCCCCTTTCTCTATCGTATTTGT
>NW_007470579.1:0-321 GCF_000475195.1 Diaphorina citri
AATGATCGTACAGAAAAAATTCCCAATGTCTCAATGCCAAAACCAAATCAGAAAGAATGACGTGACCTATGGAATTTTCGGATCGCAAACATTTTACCTACTTCGTTGAATAAAATCACTCATTTGTAAACAAATGCTCGTCAAAACGAAAAAGAAAGAATAATATCGAAATGGCTGGAGCATGTATGTAGAATAAAGCAAATACCTATCTACCTAGGTAAACAATAAAATTTTCATCAATATCCTCAGCATAAAAACTAATATCTATTTGAGTTCAATTTTGTTCTCCCTCCACATACAAAATCAAAATTTCAAATTGCA
>NW_007470580.1:0-321 GCF_000475195.1 Diaphorina citri
GGAAGAGGAGAAGAGTTTTACTATGTTCGTACGTTACGCTGTCTGTACGCCTACACAATTTGTGTATTTCCCCTTTTTTCTCTTCCTCGCTCTCCTTATTCGTCTTTCCCTCCTTCGCTCTATCGTTTCTTTTGACTTTTCTCTCCCTCTCGCTCCGTCTTCTTTCCCTCCTTCGCTCTATCGTTTATTCTGACTTTCCTCTCCCTCTCGTTTCGTCTTCTTCTTCCTCCTCCTCTTTCTCTCTCGTTTCTTTTGACTTTTCTCTTCCTCCCTCCTTATTCGTCTTCTTTCCCTCCTTCTCTCTATCGTTTATTCTGACTT
>NW_007470581.1:0-321 GCF_000475195.1 Diaphorina citri
CACCCCCCAACCCACCCCCTGTACATAAATAATGTTTATACGACATCCTGGTAGTCACAAATGATTTTAGTTTTTTTTATGTTAAGTAGAAATGTGTAAAAAGTTAGTGAGTTAATAAAAGAACTACGCCTTTCAGTGAACTACTCAGGTCAGATCCTCGAACATGTATGTAATTCGCTCTTTAATCAATATAGTTGTACAGAGTTAGATCTGACTCATTGACTGAGTGGTCCACTGGAAAGAAATCAATATAGTTCTACAGAGTTAGATCTGACTCATTGACTGAGTGGTCCACTGGAAAGAGTACTTCTTTTTTTATAA
>NW_007470582.1:0-321 GCF_000475195.1 Diaphorina citri
AAAAAAAAAAAAAAAAACTAAAAATCAAAATATGGATATAATTTTCATTTTAGGACGAAAAAAATAATAAAATCACATAAGATTTCCTGGATTTTGTTTTGATTTCAACACCACTTAAACAGGGTGAACACGGTATTTATGTACACTTATTTTATCCGATATTTCTGAGGAACTGAGACTCGAAAAACGGAGATTTATTCTGGTTTAGAAGAGAGAAACGTAAAAAATGAGATTAAAAAAAGTGCAACCATTTATAACAATTTTCCTGGCTTTAAAAATCGCTTAACCGTGTAGGGATGGTAACTTCATCCACTTCTTTTT
>NW_007470583.1:0-321 GCF_000475195.1 Diaphorina citri
AATGTATAGTAATCAAGGTACGAGTATCAATCCTATATCTGATAGAACATGATACAAACATTATTAGTTTGTGCTGAATATTTGCAACCCGCAATCCGGTTTCAAACAATAGAAGTTGAACTGAATATCCGAACTTCTAAGACCAAAGACTCGTCGAAAATTTACGAAATTGAGATTTAAGGCTCACCACATACCACAACTAGGGTCTAGTTAACCATCCATTGTGGGCCGTGGGGTCTGTCTGACTAAAATGAGCATAAAACATACGAATTAAAGTGATGCCTGCCAGCCTAGTTAGCTTAGTTGGTAGTGCGTCTGCCT
>NW_007470584.1:0-321 GCF_000475195.1 Diaphorina citri
CTATCGACGCGACCTATGAACTCACATTTTGTGAACGCAAAATAAGTGTCGGGAAAATAATTACAATTTGAAAATGATATGTACTTAGAGATTTCTAGAGGTCTTTAATTTGAAAATGATCTATTGTAATGCACTATGTTGTGAGCTTGTGAGGGCTTATTCGTCGTACTACACTCTTTTGTAATACCTACTTAGTATAAAAACATTTCATATTATTTTCACATATTATTATTTTCATAACATATTATTTTCACTTCTATCTTTGCAGTGACCGTTTTGAACTGTACAGATGATGGTCAATCCGTGTTTGGCAAAATCAAC
>NW_007470585.1:0-321 GCF_000475195.1 Diaphorina citri
GTGGATAAATACCCGGGTAAATACCCAATTTTTATTTACCCACCCAGTGGGTATTTACCCACGACCCATCACTACCTACAGGTCTCAGATTCGACCTGGTTTTCGGAAGCCCCGTCGGAACCGTTTCTGAGTTTCAGAATTCACTGGACCGGTAGTTAACAGATTAATGGCCGATCTTACCACTTAATATTTAACACAGCGGCAAGGGTTTTCTTTGACGTCACCCATTCACAGTATTTCTTTTTTATTATTATTATTTTTTAAGAGGTTTGACAGAGGGAACTGTAACTGCTATGGTCTTATCGTCCCGAAATCGAAGAG
>NW_007470586.1:0-321 GCF_000475195.1 Diaphorina citri
ATAATAATAATGATAACTGGTAGGTATCAAAACAGACCATAATTTAAAATAATTATTATACCTACATAATTGAGTGGATCTATTAAAAAATATTTTCATTTTTTACTAGCCATCTATAAATTCCTACCTTAATTAAATTTCAAAAAAACAATATTTCACAGATCCTAGCAATGCCTCTGCCTGCAGGACACCGCCCATTCTGAATTTAATAATTCGAATTAATCGCACACACAAAAAAAGCATTTAATGGTTTAATAGGGATCATTAAATGTACACACAATGGTGATGGGAGGCAAAAAAAAAAAAAAAAAAAAAAAAAAG
>NW_007470587.1:0-321 GCF_000475195.1 Diaphorina citri
TACCGACCCAAGAGAAAAGAAACAAACCATGCTCATGAATAGAAGCGTCCTCAAAATTACTGCTTTTGGTGTACGGTTTTTATACTGACAGATTCTTTGTAGGCCTCCATAACGGAGAATCGACCATCAACCCTCGTCTAAGAGAAAATAAACAAACTATTCTATTGAATAGCATCGTCCTCAAGGGAACCTTGATCGTAGTACCGACCCTCGCAGGAAATCAAGAAATTTGAGCTGAGTATTTTTTAATAATAATAATAATAGACTCTTGAGTGGAAGGCAACCACTAGGCGAGGTTAACGCCTTAGGCGTTCTCTACCA
>NW_007470588.1:0-321 GCF_000475195.1 Diaphorina citri
TGTCAAACTGATTGAGTTGGCGGGACGGAGCTCTACCGCGCTCCTGAATTAGGTGAAAAAATTATCTCCAAATAAAGAGAAAAAAAATCTATGCAACCGGCAAGTATTGAACCCGAGCCCTTCTGTTTACCAGGCGAGCGCCTTGACCACTACGCCATCAAAACAAGGAACAATCATCAGTTCTATCAATAGGATGGAAATTCTTACCTTGCGTTCTGAGGTCCGACAGATTTGAGTTCGTAGGAGGAGCTGGCAGAGATGGCATGGTCAGGAATCGTTCCCTCTTCCATACCAAGAGGAGATCTGCATTTTTCTGAAACC
>NW_007470589.1:0-321 GCF_000475195.1 Diaphorina citri
TGCCAAAATGGCATTTCAGCACCAGGCTGGCACAGCCATGGAGTGTCTCAGTGTAAGTAGAGAATTTAAATTTAGTCATTAATAGCATGATGGTCATTCATCTGGGAACATTCAAAATTCAAAGGGTGTGAGCTTTTGCCTTGGGATGTTTTAGCATAGCAGTATTAGCAGGAAACAGTTATACTTACGTATCAAGCAGAAAAATATTTGTACATACTTGCTTTTTGCTTAAGAAGCTCACAGTTATTATACCTACTATTTTAGCAAGATATTTCTACATAGTACTTAGTACCCTAGTAGGGAGATATAATAGATATCAGT
>NW_007470590.1:0-321 GCF_000475195.1 Diaphorina citri
AATGTTACTTTGGTTACTACCCAACCAATTTATAGTAGATGCTTTCTATAGGTAACACTGAACAAAAAGAAGAAAAAATCACTTTGAAAACTAGGAAGATCGATTGTATGATCGGGCATACCATTGATTCTAGTTGACTGTAGAATGACTGTATAGACAATTTTTGTAGCGTTAGATTTGTTTTCTGAGACTAACACAATTTTTTGCGATATTTGTTTGTTAAGTTTAATTATTTGAATTTGTTTTTTACATAACTCAACTAGGGCGGGCATTGCTTCTTTTGACCTGCCGTTCGCGGACCTGCCATCACGCTTGATATGA
>NW_007470591.1:0-321 GCF_000475195.1 Diaphorina citri
CGCAAAATTGAAAAGATGTTTTGCAGCTATGCAGGCTATTCTAGAGATTGTTGTTCCAACAGTCTGTTGGTCATAGTTAATCTGCTTCTGTTTGTTGGCGTAACTGAGCTTGTACTCATCAACTCATCTAAATAAAGCACTACTTATGTAAATGTAAACACAATACCTACTGTTTTATCAAAATAAGGGGGCACGAACCATAGTTCTGTGCAATATTGATTGTATCAAAGACACATTATACCACATACTTAAAATAATATGCAAATCACCTTTAATAGCCCGATCCATATGACCATATCAGCATCACTTATTGAATTCTAC
>NW_007470592.1:0-321 GCF_000475195.1 Diaphorina citri
TTTATCGTCCCGAATTTGAAGAAAGAACGAAGATAGGATTAGGATAAAGCCAGCCGTTCCGAGAACGAACATTACCCGCTCAGGATAAAAATCACCCCGGGCGGGAATCGAACGCGCGGCCTAGCGATTACAGGGCAGACGCGCTACCAACCAAGCTAACTAGGCTGACCCAAACAGAAATTGCTAAGACCCGCGTCAGACGCTTAGTCGCCCTACTTTTAGTAGCAGTAACCTATACGAAAATGTTAGAGATTCTCTATCTAGAGTTTCTAGAGTCTAGACCAGGGGTGGCCAAACCGGGAACCGCGGTTCCCTAGGGAA
>NW_007470593.1:0-321 GCF_000475195.1 Diaphorina citri
TTTTCTTTCCAGGGATTATGTGTGGCCATTTTGTTCTGCTTCTGCAATGGAGAGGTAATTATCTATTGCTTATTTAGGTAAGAGGTCTCTCCTGATATATTCATAAAAGTAGCTAATTGTCGGCTGCCTAATGCTCTGTCTACTTTGATCCATACTACTTTGATTTATGAGCAAAAAGGCCTAGGAATCAGAGCCCTCCTTTTCAAACACAAATCTGGAAACAAATCTTTTCCACCAAGACTAACTCCTCAATCTTCTCATTTCTCCCCAGGTGGTGGCTCAGATGAAGCGCAGGTGGGCGTACGTCACGTTTCGACCGCG
>NW_007470594.1:0-321 GCF_000475195.1 Diaphorina citri
ATTAGCTAAATTCCCATTAGGAATGAGTTATTCATCCTGAAGGGTATGGGTACTCTGATAACTGAAGATGGAGATGATATCTTGCCCACCACCATGCAACCTGTCACCCTGGAGGACTTTGATGAATATCTGTCCAAGTAAGTAGCTGAATTCCTTTTATCTTAGTAAGTTATTAGCTGAATTTCCATTAGGAATGAGTTATTCATCCTGAAGGGTATGGGTACTCTGATAACTGAAGATGGGGATGATGTCTTGCCCACCACCATGCAACCTGTCACCCTGGAGGACTTTGATGAATATCTGTCCAAGTAAGTTATTAGC
>NW_007470595.1:0-321 GCF_000475195.1 Diaphorina citri
AAAGATAATGTACAGAGAAATAAAGATAATATACAGAAACAGAGAAATGAAGATAATGTACAAAAAAAAGAGAATACATAAATAAATAAATGAAAAAAAAAGCGTAGGTAGCGTAGGTAGATTGGTAGGTATTACGAACTGTAGGAAGGTAGAATAGAATAGGTATTAGGTACCTTGCGTATACTGTCAGAATGAATCTAGATTATGTTTTGGTACTGTACTTTCTAGATTCTAGAAAGTACAGAACATTTTAAAATACAAACTAAGCATAAATAATTAAAAAATGACATAATTATTATCACAACAATTTTGCCCCCATTT
>NW_007470596.1:0-321 GCF_000475195.1 Diaphorina citri
CTGTGTGTCTGTCTGTCTGTCCATCTGTGTGTCTGTCTGTCTGTAAACGAAATATATCAAGAATGGTAAGAGATAGACTTGAAATTTGGTATCTAGTTCACAAATGTGACAAGGATACAACACAAAACGTTTGGATGAGATAGGTGCTGCGGTTGATGGTATTTTGACCTCTTTTTGGCGGTTTTCGACTGTTTTTTGGCGGTTTTCAGCTATTCCGTCTAAATGGTTAGAGATATTGTAAACGTTAGGGTAGAACACCCAAATAAGCATCATTTAATAGGATAAGGAAAGTTGTGTGATGTTCACACCAGATTTTTTATT
>NW_007470597.1:0-321 GCF_000475195.1 Diaphorina citri
AAGCTGCTAAGAACCGCCATCACATAGCCATGTTGATTTCCAACCTTCGATAGAAGAGGAACATTAAGAAGAAGAAGATTAGGTACCTACCATACATTGATTGCCATTTCAACCTTGTGTTTCAGGATTATTGACGTTTACTATCTACACTACAGCAATGGAGAAGCAAGCTTGGAGAAACAAACAATATGTGCTTGACTTGGACTCGAACCAGCGACCTCCGGATTCGAAGTTCACCATACCAACAACTGAGCAAAAGTGAGTTGTATTTTACAATTTTATGTATCATTTTGGCTCATCTCTCCCTCTTTCTCTCCGCAC
>NW_007470598.1:0-321 GCF_000475195.1 Diaphorina citri
GACAAGGCTATCTGCCTATAATATCTTCAGATCCTAATTCCCATATTAATGAATGTGGGTTTTTACCTTCAAAGAAAATTCGCCCCGGATACATGGCAATCCCTGAAATACTTCTCGAAAACCAATCATCTAAATGACAAAGACTCCGGGAATGAGGAGGAATGGTCAAACACTTTTCATGGTTTTCTAATGAGAATTCGAATAACCTTCAGCAAATGGAGAGAATTATCGAAAATGTGAAAAGTAATGATGCTGTCCATTGATGTTTTTTCTCGGAAAGGTCCTCTGCCCATTTTGGAAAATCTCGGGAATGCTTTCCAA
>NW_007470599.1:0-321 GCF_000475195.1 Diaphorina citri
TCGGCGTAGCTTAACATAGGTGACGCTAAAACCGGTCTTAAATGATCGACTGAAGTGTTATCTAAAACTTTCTCGCTGAAGTGTTAGCATAGCCAAGTTGAAACTAAGAGAAGGTTGAAGGAATTTAAGAATCATAAGGCACGAAAAACTGGGAATGCAGACTTGGCCTTTATTTTATGATATCACAACTTTTATAGGCCGACATTTTTGGATAGGAACTTGGCCTTTTTTTTCACATTTGTGTTTTGTGGGGTAATAATAAACTGAATATTAAACAAATTAGGTAGGTACGTAGGTACTGATTTTCTCCAATCACTACGG
>NW_007470600.1:0-321 GCF_000475195.1 Diaphorina citri
GGTTCGGCCACTCTTCTGGGCCAAAGTATGAAAAAAAGGCTTGAAAAGAGTTCACGTTCCTCAGAAAGTTTGCTTTCGACCCAAGTTTCTGAAACTTAGCAGAGAAGTACATTTTTAAGAAGTAGATCAAAATGTTCCTAGTCGAAGTTCGAGAAATTGTGTATGATTCAGTCACTATTTGGGTCGAAAGGAAAAAAGCTCAAAAAAGAAAAAGTTCGCGTTTCTCAAGATTTGAGCTTTCGACCCAAGTCGCTCGAACTTTGCAGAGAGATTAGTCCATCAATTACCTACATAGATACTTACATGGTACCCTGTTCCTTA
>NW_007470601.1:0-321 GCF_000475195.1 Diaphorina citri
AGTCTCCTCTCTCTCTCTCTCTCTCTCTCTCTCTCTCTCTCTCTCTCTCTCTCCATATCCTTTACTCTCTCAAAATCGACAATGACATGAAAAAGCTGATACCTTCCTCTCTCTCACACACACACACACTCATACCGCCATACCCTATCTTTCTCTCTCTCTCTCTCTCTCTCTCTCTCTCTTTTACACTCATCATCTCTAGTTCTCATACCTGATCTCTCTCTTTCTTTCGCCAATATCAAGCTTTTCTCTTTCTCTCTCTCTCTGCCACAATCAATCCCTTCTCTCTCTCACACACTCATGTCCTATCTCTGTCACACA
>NW_007470602.1:0-321 GCF_000475195.1 Diaphorina citri
CAGTTGTTGATAAACATAAGGGGATGACAGTGTTAGATTAACCCCGGATCAATAGTCTAACATGGTCAAAATAACAGGCAGTAGAACCGGCCATTAGTGTGTTAAAAGTCCACACAGGGGGATAGTTTGACCTACTGAGGTTCATGAGGACCTTTCGCCAAGTCTCCTCAAAATTTCAATCAGTTCCCCTTCTTGTCCTCAAAAAATCCCCAAAAATCTCGGCACATCTTTTTAACTCAATTCCCTTTATGGATGAGCTAGTATGTTTTTTTTTTCAATATTTTATCGACCTCACCAGGAATCGAACCCGGACTCTCCTGC
>NW_007470603.1:0-321 GCF_000475195.1 Diaphorina citri
TCTATTTTCACTGTTCCTATCTTCCTAAAGACTGTTTGTGCAACTGTGCCGTGTGATAGGTACGGACTGTTTTTATACCTAGTTGTTACTTTTTAGTCCGTCCTTCCTTTATTATTACGATAGTAATAACAAAAAGGTATAGTGGACGCTGGACGGGCTATTGTATTCGCTTCGGTGTCGTCTGTCTGTCTGTCTGTCACTCTGTCTGTTCCCATAGAAGGACCTATCCAAACCTGGTCGACCTATTTATCAAATTAAAGGTCTTTTTACCAGGAACACGAAAATGGTGGTGAAAATTTTATCCAGAGAACCATAAAGCCA
>NW_007470604.1:0-321 GCF_000475195.1 Diaphorina citri
CTGTGACTGATTGTAACTAATCTCCACACTAGCGGAAGTCTGGATATGACTACTCTGCTTGGGCTGGAAGACTAAGCTATGTTTATCATATAAATCACCTCTAGGTCACGCACTGTTATTAATATAAAATTGTATTGTTTTGTTTTTCATAAACAACTTAGTTCATAAGCACCATTCAAAATGTAATAGATCTTAGTTTACAGTTAAGCAGATACTAGAATTAAATAGAGTAACATAGATGTCTCATATATAGTTCCTATGTCACATTATAAATATCTTACTAAATAAACAGCCCCTGGGCAAAAATTTGAGTAAAAAAAA
>NW_007470605.1:0-321 GCF_000475195.1 Diaphorina citri
TTTGTATTTTCTCTTTTCAGGCATTGAAGGCTGAAATCAAGGAGATGCATGGATTAAGAATTCACACTGACATTGAATGGAATCAAAATAGATGTTTTCAAATACAGAGGAAAACTCTGTTCTAGCAGCAAATTCAAAAAAATAGTCCAAACTAATTCAAAAGGACTAAATTGACCAACAAGAATCAAAAATCAACTCTTCCTGTGAACAGGTAGGTAGGTAGGTTATACAAATTGTATAGTCAATTAAATTCTGTGTTCTTACCAGAATTCAAACCCAGACCTACATGTTTACCAAGACAGATTTATCTGCTAGCTGCGT
>NW_007470606.1:0-321 GCF_000475195.1 Diaphorina citri
GTACAATCTGTACAGGGTGAGGGTGACTGAGGTGTCCAGCGCTTATCTCGCCTCCTCAATCGAAAAAACAATCAACCTCAGTGGTGTACTGGTTAGAACGGGACTCTGGATCTGGAGATTCGAGTCCATTTGTAACGAACATTAATTAAAATCTGGTATTTTACAGTCGGATCCAACAGAATAGAAATACTTTTGTTTCGGAAAGTATTGTTTCAGAATCCGAGTTCCTAATCGAGTTACTTTACCGAGCTATTGGGGCCCTAAAAATTAAAGATTCAAGGTCCAAGGAGTTTTAATTTAATTAAATTTATTAAAACTCCT
>NW_007470607.1:0-321 GCF_000475195.1 Diaphorina citri
ATTTCAATTTTAATTCGTAGAAATCAAACTTTCGATATATTTACCAACATACTTCGCTCATATTAAATTTTAACTCGGCTTATTTCTTTCCTTGATTTCAGATCATATCCAAGACTTGTGGAACCGATTGAATCAATAATCAGAAACTCATCATGATTTGGTTAACTTGAACTCTTGCTGGATATCCGTGTAATGCACCAACAAACAACAAACGTGTCCAAAACCAAAGAACTTACGTGAAAAAATCAGTGAAACTAACCTTTGACGAACTAAAAATGTAAAATTCAGATATCCTTCAATCCATTTTCAATTGTAATTTTA
>NW_007470608.1:0-321 GCF_000475195.1 Diaphorina citri
CACCCCTCTCACTACCCGCTACCAATCAGGTTAACAATGTCCGAGCTTGGTAAACTTCTGACCGGGTGACGCGGACCTAGAAAGTTCATGACGACCTTTGGGGAGTAACTCTGCATTCGAGAGAGAACCTTCAAGTTCCAAGTTAAACAGTGTGTCCACTTTTAATGTGCGCCATAGGAAAAATACATGTAAAAACAGTTTTTCTTGTCTCAAAAGTCCCCATTAAGTATTTTAGTTAATCCTAATATGTTAACTCATGTATTTTTATCTGAGGAATTCACTGGTGGTGATTTCATACACCTGGGACTTACAGTTAAAAAG
>NW_007470609.1:0-321 GCF_000475195.1 Diaphorina citri
GTTTTGAGATCTAGGGAGGTGACTGCCGATATGATTCGCTCCACAGGAAGGTCTAGCTTTCGCCTCGATATTGCTGAAAACAAAGTGAAAAAGTTTCAACGTTAGTTTCGCTCTCGGGTTTCTTGAACCGCTTGCTGGGGAACGTGCTCAATCCGTCTCCCGATCATCTATATCGCCCCCACCGCCCGGTCTACCCTGTGTGGTTATGCTACGACACAGACCATAAGAGTCTAATGTAGCACTCAACTCACCTATATTTCTCAGTCTCGTATGCTCGAGCAGGCTCACACTCTCGGGTTTCTTGAACCGCTTGCTGGGGAA
>NW_007470610.1:0-321 GCF_000475195.1 Diaphorina citri
GTATGAAACGACGGAATCAGTCATCATATCCACTACAGAGAAAAAATCCTCAGATTCAGTTACGTTACCAACACCAACACCCACGGTTAAAACTGAGAAAAATGAGGAACTTGAGGAAGAAAATGAAGAAGTGGAGCTGATCTTCAAAACGTTATACACCACATACACCTACTTAACGACATATTTTGAAGAATCAACATCCACAATCTCATCGCGAGAGGAAATCGTTACAAATGTAGTAACTTCAACAATAGACAAGAGCTTCTTCTCTGACGATGCTGTTGAAGGATTGTTCGAAAGAAATGAAAATAGTTTGATCTC
>NW_007470611.1:0-321 GCF_000475195.1 Diaphorina citri
TCGTCCAAAGCTTCGGTGTGTAACCTTGAATCATGGATCAAAAGTCCCTTAAAATATACAGTTCAAGAACAGAAGAACTTGAATTTCAAGGAGTACAATCCATGGTCCAATTCGGTCTTATCCCCAAGGCCATATTAGTACACAAAAAGCCCACTCTAAGGCTTGAGTGTAGGGACAAACATCCCTAAAAAAGTTGGATCAAGCTCATAATAATCTACCAATCCCCAAGTGCAAGGTTCTCACCAATTTATTTAACAAGTTGGAGGAATTGGTAGGAAGTTACTTACCCGAAAATGAAGAGGTCTTGTTGGATCGCGCCTT
>NW_007470612.1:0-321 GCF_000475195.1 Diaphorina citri
CAACTGAGACATGAAATTTTATACTCATTTATTTGATAATTTGAGCATATAATAATGGAGCTCTAAGGGTTAGGTGGCTGAAAACGCCTCCGGTGTAAGCTCGCCTAATGGTTACCTTGTACTCAAGAGTGTATTATTATAATATTATCTGTTTAGGATAAAGTCGTCCTCACCCGGCCGGAAATCAAACCCGCGACCTAGTGCTTACAAGGCAGGGGCGCTCCAAGCACACTTTCTTCTACATATTAACTGATTTGTATTTGTGTTTTCCCTCTCAGATATGATGGACCGCACTCGTATTGATGGCAAAATCATCGATGT
>NW_007470613.1:0-321 GCF_000475195.1 Diaphorina citri
GTATATTACACGAAACATTTCGACGCATTTTTACCCCTATCATAACTCCGTCAATTTTCAATGTAATGTCACGAAATTGGGACCATGTGTTAACCTATACTTCATCCTTATTATACTTGCGAAATTCCGAAGTTCTAGCTTTACCGGAAAGGGAAGAAAAAACTTCTCAAATTAATACCTAAATACGGTACCTATTATATTAACATGAAAATAAAAGGAAAACATTGCCAAGTTGAAATTGAAAGAAGGTTGAAGGAATTGAGATCCAGCATTTTCAGCAGACACGAAAAATTGGGAATGCAGACTTGGCCTTAATTTTCT
>NW_007470614.1:0-321 GCF_000475195.1 Diaphorina citri
CGTTTCTACTTTCTACCCTCATTCTGAACCAAGTTTTTGCTGCTACCAAACATTTCTACAACCAAAGAGATAATAAAAAGTTTGGACCGATTCCAATCGAGGACTTTCAAATTGAAAATTTGATTCGGAAGCCCCGTAGATTCATATAAGCTTAACCCATCCTTTGGGGAAGTTGCCCCAACACGTAAGCCTCAGAGTGGCCTTCTTGTGTATGGAGTCTGGCGGAAAAAGCCTCACTTGGAATGTCAAATAAAGTCTTGTGAGATTGCAAGAATTATAAATTCGTCTAAAAATTTGCTCCAGTTTTTGAAACCATGGATC
>NW_007470615.1:0-321 GCF_000475195.1 Diaphorina citri
TTAAACTTGATAAGCAGAACACTGGTCAAACGAACGTACAACATATTTCCAGAAGGGCACATTTAATAGGACAAGTGTATGACAAGCAACATTACTGTAAATGTGTAGGTATCAGTGTATTCGTGTATGCTGACATGTTATTTTTCCCCCTAACAATTTGGCT
Source organism: Diaphorina citri (assembly GCF_000475195.1). Lineage (NCBI taxonomy): Eukaryota > Metazoa > Arthropoda > Insecta > Hemiptera > Psyllidae > Diaphorina > Diaphorina citri. Next base: position 164 of record NW_007470615.1, read on the forward strand.
GATAAGAAACGGAAGAAAGCTGAGGCAAAGAATGCAGAGGACGGGAAAAAAGAGAATTGGGGAGAAGGCTGAATAAAAAGAATTTGGGAGGAAGGGAAAAGAATGAATGGAGAGGAAATAAAGGACGATGAATCGTTTGAGGAAAATAAACAGCTTTA
>NW_007470616.1:0-321 GCF_000475195.1 Diaphorina citri
GAATTGTAGAAAAATCACAAGAAACTTCCAGAATGTAATCCTCTGAAAGTTTTTCAGGGTTAGGTCCCTTGATACCCAACTAGGAGTATACGCAGTAACAGTAAGTACCTATAGTGAAGAAAAGTGTTACAGTAAATAATATTTATATTATAGTAACTAACTATATTATAGTAACTAACTTCTATTCGTAGTGAAGTATTCACCAACAAAAAACTTCAGAACAGACTGATCACCAGTGATCACATTTTACTTTCCTTATCCTATAATAAGGAAAGTAATGTATTCCACTTGTGAGGACAAATATAGTCATGTCATGTATTC
>NW_007470617.1:0-321 GCF_000475195.1 Diaphorina citri
TACGAGTACAAATGATAGGCTTGTCGCTTTTCTTGTGCTCGCGTGCGGTGTGCAAGATTAATGTGTCCCCTCACTTAATGAGCATAAGCATAATAAATTCAACCATTGTGCCACACAGCATACAGTGTAACATGGAGAGCTAATAAATTTGCAAGCGTTTGTGTCTCCTCCTCTGTATGTCTTTCCCTGAGGAGTCATTATCCCGAAATTTATAGGTTGCATAATAGTAAGGATCATGTGTACGGGGAAAAAAGCTCTAAGATGATCACGTAACGGTGAAATACACACAAAAAGAAACCGATTGACCAACTTTCTATTTGA
>NW_007470618.1:0-321 GCF_000475195.1 Diaphorina citri
GATCGGCTGAGTTGGCAGGCAAATTAAAATTTTTAGGCGATAGCAACTTGTGTACAAGAGATAAACAAATCTCAAGGACGTTTCGTCATGAAATCAGCTGATTTGATTTTTAATACACTGCACATTGCATATATGAGTTTTATTTGAAGGCGTATTGTGAGCATTGTTACCTACTTTAGGTACCTTGTACCTACCTCTAGGTTTGGCTTATAACCGCTAGGCCGCGGGTTCGATTCCCACCCCGGGTGGATTTTATCCAAAACGGATAATGTTCGCTCTCGGGATGGCTGACTTTCTCCTATCCTGTCTTCCTTGTCTCAT
>NW_007470619.1:0-321 GCF_000475195.1 Diaphorina citri
AGTTAGTGGTTAGTGGATATGTGTAGTGGATAACATAGTGCATACATAGTGGACGTTCCTAGGTTAGAGAAATAAGAGAATAAAGAAACAGATATTTACTCTATTTGTTCATACTGGGTCTAAAGAAAGCTTCGTGAGTACAACACTACTCTTAGTGGAATAGTGGATATAACATAGTATAGTTAGTGGATATGTGTAGTGGATAACATAGTGCACACATAGTGGACGTTCCTAGGTTAGAGAAATAAAGAAACAGATATTTACTCTATTTGTTCATACTGGGTTTAAAGAAAGCTTCGTGAGGACAACACTACTCTTAGT
>NW_007470620.1:0-321 GCF_000475195.1 Diaphorina citri
GCAATCTAGCGCCTACAAGGAGGGTTAGGAGGGTGTGCTACCCTTCAAGCTAATTAGTCTGGCTTTTGACGTTCTTTGTATGTGATCCAAATCCATACGGGCATCAATTCCAATGTCAAAATGCTTAATCAAGTCAATCAAGTACAGCTTGGTTGATCTCGAGTCCAAGCGTCCAACTTTGGACTTTGCGTATTTATGGTCAGCCTAGTTTTGTCCGAAGACAAATATTATGTTCTTTACTATTACGACAGAAAGTTGTAAATCCCGTCCATGTCGTTTTGGTCTTCCAATGTTACCTACTGTTACAAATCGGTCGAAAAA
>NW_007470621.1:0-321 GCF_000475195.1 Diaphorina citri
TGGTGAAGGCTTCAATGAAGAATGAAAGCCACCAAGTTGAGGTATGTATTATTCTTCACTTAAACATGTATGTACTATATTATTAGTTAGTGGTGTGCCGTGAATCTAGGCTTGCAGATAGCTATCATCAATTTAATGTATAGGTACCTCGACTGCACGCCCCTGATTAATACCTATAGTTTCTTCTTCTATTTCTTTATCTAAGCAAAGCAAAATAACTGGATTGACAACACCTCTTATTGCTTTTTTTTTTTAATTAGAATACATTCAGACAACTTTGAGTAATTTTGGATGCAAAAAATGACATTTAGAGACTGACAC
>NW_007470622.1:0-321 GCF_000475195.1 Diaphorina citri
TCCATTCCAGGTGCAAGAAATGGAACAAAATCTACCAAACACATGCAAAACCAAATTCACCAATCCTAATCATCTGCATGAGTTCACAATAGTTATATCACCAGATGAAGGCTACTGGAGGGGTGGAAAATTTCTGTTCAGTGTCAGTGTTCCAGAAGAATACAATATGGCTGTAAGTACATGGTATTCTGTACCCACAATTCATGATATTGTCCAAGTCTAATAATGCTTGCATGGAGTAAATTTATTTTGCCCAAGTAGGACTGAAAAGTCCCTTGACAAGGTCTTGGGCTCATATTTGATTACATGGGATTACAATAA
>NW_007470623.1:0-321 GCF_000475195.1 Diaphorina citri
TAACTCATGTCACAGATCACAGATTGTAAGATAAAACCAGTAGTTATGAAAATTCCTATAACCGCCTAGAAATAAGGAACTTACAAAAGTAGTTATGCAATGTGGTGCATGGAAAAGATGAACTTTGTGAGATTTGAACTAATTTGAAGGCACAAGATGAGAATAGTAGGTTTGTGGGTTGCATAAAATTGGTCTGAGTTGTGAAGAACCGAGGATTTGGTGTAACACAGACAACGTTACAGAAACCAACTGAAGAAAGATTCCTTTTGCGTAGGATTTGGTCAACAAAAGATCAATTGAGGTACCAACCGATGTTTTCTA
>NW_007470624.1:0-321 GCF_000475195.1 Diaphorina citri
TATTACCTATAACTTTATACAGGGTGGTCGATATACGGCCAAGTGAATTAGACGTAACCAGTCATAAATGTTCGTGTCAGCTATCTGTCCATCCTTCATAATCTCTGTATGCATGTTCGTAGACTTACTTGACATAAAGATACGTTTAAAAGAAAAATCCACAACATAGTCTTACTCAGACAAAAAACAGCTTTTGCCAAAAGCCTGTGTCTTAGTAGCTTGACATTGTTACTCGAAAATTTTCCATCTTTTCTCTTCTGCCGCTTTTCTTTCGAACAAAGTTTTTCCCCGACGGGAAAAGCTGCAAAAGATGGGGGAGAA
>NW_007470625.1:0-321 GCF_000475195.1 Diaphorina citri
TAGCCTACTGCTGGAGTAAAGGGACTTTTCAATCCTATGCGAGCAGTATAAATAAGCACTATTATTATTATCATCTTCATCTCTTCAAAGTCACAACCTGTCTGTATTGTACTTGAGGTGCTATTCTTCAGTCATACGTAGGTAATAGTAATACATATCTGATACCTACATTCATAAGTAAAGTACCTCCCTACTCAAAGGTCATTTGCCTGGGTTAGCTACTTAGGTTTCAACCCCCACCACCCAACACCCATTTCTTAATTTTATTATTCATTTAATTTCCCGATCACGTACCAAACTTTATTAATAGGTGGTAGGTAT
>NW_007470626.1:0-321 GCF_000475195.1 Diaphorina citri
TAACACTGATCAGCCAACTTGTACTTCTCTTTTATTTTATCGATTAGTACATTGTCACATTTATCCATTGTGTGCGGCTTGACGATAAGCGGCACGACACCTACATGTATATCAATGTACTTATCCTGTTCTCTACGTACGGACAAGTGAGTCCGTTCTATGTCCAACGTCTTGGGCTGAGCTGAACCAAAAGTATAAATGTTCGTCTTACAAACCGGCTCACTTACCAAACCCAGGGCTTTAAATAACCGCTTAGTAATGTACGTCTGGGTAGAACCGCTGTCAAATATAGCGCGTATAGTTGTAGATTTATTCTTCTGC
>NW_007470627.1:0-321 GCF_000475195.1 Diaphorina citri
GACGCTTGACGCTTTGTCCTGAATGTTAATGTCCCATCCAATACCTCTTCATCTACGCCTCTCCTCTATCTACATCCCTTTACCTCCATTTACGTCCCTTTACCTCCATTTACGTCCCTTTACCTCCATTTACGTCCCTTTACCCCCATTTACGTCCCTTCATCTCCATTTACGCCTTTCCATTCTGTTCCCGGTAATATCTTCCCCATCTACGCCACTTTATCTCCTCTTTACCTTTGGAACACCCTCTTGTCATTCTCCACTGCATCAATCCTTTTTCCACTCATATCAAACCCTCTCTGTGTCCTCTGTGCTTACCTT
>NW_007470628.1:0-321 GCF_000475195.1 Diaphorina citri
ATATGGGGAAAAAAAAAAAAAAAAAAAAAAAATACAAAGGAACCATTTACCTTCTTTTTTTACTTCAAGAAAAATTTTATCTGAAGAAGGGGAAGGGACAACACAAAAATATGGCGTAAGCTTACCCTTTACAAAACGATTTAAGAGTTAAATGGTTTAAATAAGTATGGTTCAAAATCCCTTCCTCGTTTCTCCTTCTCTCTCTTACCTGTAGACACAGTATCGCTGTCTTCGTCTTCCTCGTTACTGGACGCATCTTCGCTCTTATTCTCGGGAACCGAACCCAGACCCATGGCATGGTGAGCGCTACTGGAGGCTGAG
>NW_007470629.1:0-321 GCF_000475195.1 Diaphorina citri
CAGTTTGTTCATATCTATCTGTTCAAGTTTCCTGAAGACTCACTCCAGCATTTCGTATTTTGTTTGGAGTTCTCCTTTTTTTTTCTTTGCTTGCTCAAATTTTTTGAATGTTTAATACAAGTCAGGTTACTGTAGTTTCTACTTAATTTGGTGCTCTCTCACTTTTTTACTTTTTTTTTTACTTGCTCATGTTTACTTAGCTTACTCCTTATTATTATTTTTTCTTTTTGACACATATGTACATATTTTCTTCTTTCCATTTCAAGATTTTAAATATTCTTCAATGAGGACCCATCAAAAGCTTATATGACAATTGTTCAC
>NW_007470630.1:0-321 GCF_000475195.1 Diaphorina citri
GATTAATAAAATTATAAGTTGACAAGACACTTGAATCACAAATTAATGGCTGAGACCACAGGTCAGGGATCATTCTCCTCCCCCCTCCCCCCCCATCAATGGAACACTGAAGTTAAGCAACGATACAAGTGGTTGGTATCCAGATGGGTGACCATCTGGTTAATCGCGTGCAACTGGCTGAGATTAGAAATAAATTCCCTTCAACCCTACTCCGTAGAAGAAATTTCCCATAAGATTTTGATATGTAATTTGATCCTTTCAATTTCAAAGCCAGCCTAGTTAGCTCGTTGGGTAGCACGTCCGCCCGGGGCGGATTTTATC
>NW_007470631.1:0-321 GCF_000475195.1 Diaphorina citri
CCGTTTTGGATGTTTTTGAGTGCGCCAATGCACTTTTTGGGTACTTTACATCGGAATAGGACTCTATCTCGAAAAAAATTGTCATTTGGTTGTGCCCCATTTCACCTTTTTTAGTCCGTCCTTCCTTTATTAAATTACAATAGTAATAATAAAAGGTATAGTGGACGGACTATTGTATTCGCTTCGGTGTCGTCTGTCGGTCTGTCTGTTGGTCTATCTGTCGATCTGTACATATATCAAAATAATAAAAGGTATTTTTACCAGGAACACGAAAGTGGTGGTGCAAATTTTGTCCAGAGAACCATAAAGCCAAAAAAAAAA
>NW_007470632.1:0-321 GCF_000475195.1 Diaphorina citri
TTTTTTTTTTTTTTTTTTTTAACCAATCCCCGTATTGAAGGAATAGATAGATAGAACCGGACCTGGACCTTGACCTACATACGTGTTACTATGCTTGTCTTGGACTGGATCCATGGAGGAGACACCTACTAGATGTGAAGACAAGAAAGATTTGGTCAAATCTTTCAATCAAGTAAACGGAGCAATCAAGTAAATTTCTACTAACGCTGTCCTACTGTCCAAGAAAAAAAAAAGACAAGGACAAGGAGGAGGAGGAGGAGGAGAAAGAAGAAACAATAGTAAAAGAATTAAGAATTCTGCAAAATGTTCACTTACCTATCT
>NW_007470633.1:0-321 GCF_000475195.1 Diaphorina citri
TGTTGTCTATGTAACATGGTAGAACATTATCATTTAAATCTTGTAGTATAACACTAACTTTCTTTGATGAATTGACCTTAGGTATTGGTGGTCTTCTAGTCGGGTCTGTTTTGTCATACAGTGCGTATATCTCGTGGAAAGTGTCTCTCGTTCGCGAATCCACCAAATTGTGATCTTCGTCAGTTGGCTCGTTCATGTCTTGCTGTGGTTGCTGATTTACTTCATGATTCTGATTCTCAGTTTCCGTTTCTCTGTTCCTGATTTGGTCAGCATTGTTAGGAGTTGCTTCTTCTGTATTGTTTAGTTCTGTCGATATTTCTT
>NW_007470634.1:0-321 GCF_000475195.1 Diaphorina citri
CTAAACGAACTCCTTACTTTAAAAAAAAAAACCTCCTTACTTAAAAAATCCTAAACGACCTAATCAGATGCCTTTCACCCTCTCTCCTCGATTTGACCTCCGATGTTGTATATCCCTCTATCAAACCTCTTAAGGAAAATTGTGGTGGAAAACAACAGAAAATAAAGAAAACCATTTTGTTCGTTTTGTCTTTAAACATAAAATTAATTTTATTAAACAACTTTAGATAGGTATATTTTTGTAAATCGATAAAATTAATTTGTTACAATTTGAACATGTTACAAAATAAATAAATAATAAAGTACCTATCAGGTCGGCCTG
>NW_007470635.1:0-321 GCF_000475195.1 Diaphorina citri
TTTTTTTTTTTTTTCGTAAAAAAAGAAGAAGATATTGTTTGCAATTACCTATCAGCAGTAGGGTGGATCTCTCAACAGATTTTTCTGTAATAAATTTTAGCCATAAGATTTTTCCAGGAAAAACCTTCGAACTTCAGGTGTAAAAGTTCAACTTGCCAACGGAAGAAGAACAGAAAAACTAAGCGAAGTCATAGGTCTTTCACTCACCTAATCCTTCGAGGTCAATTATTTTGACGGTAGCTAAATTCCCACCTTAAATAAATAAATATTTTTATTGAAAAAAAAAGATAATATAAAATAATAATTTAATGGATAATAAAA
>NW_007470636.1:0-321 GCF_000475195.1 Diaphorina citri
GGGCGGGAATCGAACCCGCGGCCTAGCGCTTACAAGGCAGACGCACTACCAACTAAGCTAACTAGGCTGGCCATAGGGCAGTTTGAATCCTATTCTTGTAGTATAAAAAAGTCAGGCAGGCAATTTTGAAAAATCCGTCAATAAAAATGAATGAGAGATGGAAAACTTTTCGTGTAGACTACTAACCTTGTTTTCTAACAATGGGTTCTATTTCTGTCCTGAATTCTAAATTTAGATTCTGTCTAGAAATCTAAATTTATAGCATTCCAAATTTAGAATTCCAGACAAAAATAGAACCCATTGTCTCGTTCAAGGACCAAG
>NW_007470637.1:0-321 GCF_000475195.1 Diaphorina citri
ACCCCTTTGATATAAATATCTAAGTTTAGTGCTATTGGGTCATCCCACAGAATTGGTCAAATACATGTAGAAGAGTTCTATAACATCTAGTGTTCCATAACATCTTTGGCAAATCCCATATTGTAAAATACCCAATCCATGCAACTCTTCAATGCGAAGTCACAAACCACATCCGTACGGAAGTAACCTATGAAATCGGAAGAGAGTTACATCTCAATGTAGGCCTATGACGCAGATATCATGATGATGCCTATCCACTGTTTGGTGTTCTAGAAGCGATCAACCTATTACCTATTCCATGGATATAACTAGGGTGAAAGT
>NW_007470638.1:0-321 GCF_000475195.1 Diaphorina citri
GAGCCCGTTCTTCCTTTATTCCTTTTAATGTTTCCTAAAAACTACTAATATAATATTTAAGTCACCCATGCATTTCTTGGCCTTGCTCGGCGTAGCTTTTACATAGATGACGCTAAAACTGTTCTTAAAATAACGACTGAAGTGTTATCTTTAAACTTTCTCGCTTTGAATTCATAGGTCGTCGCGACAAATTTCAAGATTAGAGCTCATTTGTATGAGAAAATGTGAAAAAATCCCCCAAAAACCATTTTTAGTCCGTCCTTCCTTTATTATTACAATAGTAATAAAAAGGTATAAGGGACGGACTATTGTATTCGCTTC
>NW_007470639.1:0-321 GCF_000475195.1 Diaphorina citri
TTTAATTTTTCAGGAAACCCCATTTCTCTCTTTCGCTCAAAATTTCGAGAAAAGGTTTGTTTTATTCCAACTTATTTAAAAGCCTGCCTTTTCCAGCGAATAAAATATGTAGGTTGTAGGTACATACCTATTCCAGAAAAAACATGTGCCTATATTCGGTATGCCTCCGTTATTTTTCCTTCTTTCACAAAATACCTAATAATTAGTTCAAAAGTACATATGCAATTTACAAGTAGGTACTTGACCTACCTCGGTCGGCTGATAAACAGGAGGGCGCGGGTTCAACCCCAGCCGAGGCATGAAATTTTATTTATTTGCACA
>NW_007470640.1:0-321 GCF_000475195.1 Diaphorina citri
GGTATTTCTGGGCGCACCCTACTTGCTTACCTCTCTGACAGAGTGTAACCGTTGTCATCCATGGTAGGAACTGTGTGTTGGGGGTTGAGCTGAAACAAGGGCCAAATGGTTCACAAGTATTAGTACTGTCAAACTGTTTTGACTTGGCGGGGCGGAGTGCTATCGCGCTCCTAAATAAAGCAAGCCCTTTTGGTACAATTTTCTTAAAAATGCCTAAAATACGACTGAAAAGGTAGGTATACCTACTTATAAGTCTACGTACATTAGACTTATCAGTTACGAGTACTTTCTATATAGGTACCTACCTAGGTAGGTAATAAC
>NW_007470641.1:0-321 GCF_000475195.1 Diaphorina citri
ATAGGTATTCTTTAACCACGATCGAATAAACTACGGGCTAAAAAATTCCCGGAGGGACGGACCCAGCTTGTTATTTTTATTCTAAAAGTTGTGAAAGAAAAAAACTGAAAAAAATCGAACTCATAAAAACGATGACATCATAAACCCTGTTGATTGAACCAGGAACGGTAAGAAGTAAGGGGAAAGAGGATAGGATAAGATAGGGAGAAGAGCGATATTCTAAGAAGTTATTTAGGGGGAAAGTGAGCACTGTCAGCAAGGTTCTAAGAAGTTGGGGGAAAAAATAATAAGATGAGTTGTTGAGTAGCTGGAGAAAATAAA
>NW_007470642.1:0-321 GCF_000475195.1 Diaphorina citri
GTCCTTTGCGCCCCGTTCGGGAGGCCTCGGACCCCAGTTTGGGAAGCACTGCAGTCTACGCCATTCAATATGTGCCATGTCATGATGCTAGTCAATAAATTTAATTGCAATCAAGGATTCCCTGCTTTTGTTTCATCACAACAATTATTGGAATTTAACAATCATTATTGGAATTCTATTTTTAGACGAACGGAGATTCGCCCCAAACAGCCTGAGTAGGCGTTAGGCTGTAAAGAACCCCGCCAAAACTAAAACCATGTCAGCCACAGCTAGTCAAAACGCCGACCCTATTTAAATACGAAAAGGATAGGAAGAAGAAGA
>NW_007470643.1:0-321 GCF_000475195.1 Diaphorina citri
TACGAGAACTGGCACTCTGTCAGTATTGAGAAAGCTTTCTTTTTCTCATCGCGAACTTATACTTTTCAAAAAAATAAATGGTTTAAAATGTTAAAATATGTATTAGTGTTTAGAAAACTGCTATAGAAGAATCATGACAATTCTCGCTCTTCAACGAGGGCATTAAACATACATTTTACCCTATCTACATTCTACCTATTATTTTATCAACTAGTAAGACTAGAACCTAATGTGAATCTTACATGAAGCATACCGGGAGGCGCGCAAACGTCAAGAAATGAAGCGAGGCTCCCGGCCCCAAATATTGCACACAACTGCAGC
>NW_007470644.1:0-321 GCF_000475195.1 Diaphorina citri
ATTGGGTACATAAATATGTTGGTCTGTTGGTGCCTATCTATTATTGGATGGAAAATCCCAAGTTGGTATAGGTAAGTGTTGGTATAAGAAGGTACCTACCTACCTACCCATGAAGTGGTTAATACACAAAGAAGTCGAGTTTTAACTATACCTACTTAAGTGTTGTAGGCATGTTTTTCCCTTACATAACATTCATTCTCCCTTTGAAACTTTGACTAACGCAAATAAAGATAGAAGCACACGACTATCACGTTACGTCACGTGATAGTAGTATGGCTGTCTTCCCTGAAGTAATGCTTCGGTGGTGCCGGGGTGATTTTG
>NW_007470645.1:0-321 GCF_000475195.1 Diaphorina citri
TAGGAGAAAGCCAGCCGTTCCGAGAACGAACATTATCCCATCAGGATAAAATCCGCCCCGGGCGGGAATCGAACCCGAACCCGCTAGCCATTTCTAATTTCTTGCTATTAGCTATTTTTGCTTCTATCTTGGTAGATACCTCAATTACTCGTAGACCTTAGTGACGTACGACAAGACTTTAGTGAAATTAGGCGTAGTGACGATGATTAGATATCCAGCCTACATAGTTAGCTTAGTTGGTAATGCGTCTGCCTTGTAAGCGCTAGGCCGCGGGTTCGATTCCCGCCCCGGGCGGATTTTATCCTGATGGGATAATGTTCG
>NW_007470646.1:0-321 GCF_000475195.1 Diaphorina citri
ATCGCGGAAATGGAAAATAGAGACAAAAGAATGTAAAGGTCATTAAATTTATTACTAGTAGTAAAAGTTATATAACTTCAGATGGATAGGCAGTAAAAGTTATCTAACTTTTGCGATTCTACAAATGTAAACAAAAGAAGATTGAATGTATTATTTTATGGAACAGTAAAAGTATTATACTTACTTAATATAATTAAAAGAAAATCTGAAATACTAGTATAACGAATTCTCTTTACTTTTGATTACTGTTAGTATAGAGGCCCTACACACAAAGTAATATAAAAGTATAGGAATAGATTGAACTTGTTCTAATTGGGATTG
>NW_007470647.1:0-321 GCF_000475195.1 Diaphorina citri
CTCTTCTTCTTTTCTCGTTATTTCTCTAATGGGGAAGCACCAAAATGTTGTTTATTTCTTATGGTGTGTTAAAAGTTGGGGGGTTCTCATTTAAGATTTCCAAGTTGACCCCCCCTGAGGCCACACTCATAAAATGCAACAAAGTAGTAAATATTTCCCCCTAGAACATATTGAACATAATGAGACACTTGTTTTTGAGTGGCTTTTTTTTACACCCTGTAAGTATAATAGAATAGTACAGGGAGAGTGCTCTTTGATGATAAAAACGAAGAAATCCGCTCAGATAAATAAGTTACGTCAAATTGAGTGCTCATTTGAGTG
>NW_007470648.1:0-321 GCF_000475195.1 Diaphorina citri
TAGTAGCCTACTGCTGGAGTAAAGGGACTTTTCAGTCCTATGCGAGCAGTATAAATAAGCACTATTATATTATTATTACTCGTATATAAACTCTTTTTGTTTGTACCCAAGGTATCGTACTAAATTTAGTCCAGTAACTAGGGGCCGAATGGGGGAATTGCCTTATTTACAAGATATCGTATCGCACTAAACTTAGTCCAATAAATGGAAGCCAAATGAGGGCACTCACCCCACAGTCTGTTCATTTTCATCGTAATTATTTCTGTATTTATTTCTGTTCGAATCTAAAAATATACAAATTAATATTTTCCCATTTCGTTT
>NW_007470649.1:0-321 GCF_000475195.1 Diaphorina citri
TTTTTAACAGGTCACGTCGCGCGACGTTGTCGCGCGTTTTTGTCGCACGACAGAGGTCGCGTTGGTGGAAATCCACCTTAATGCTTTTTCCTCTGGGTGCTTGGAACATCAGATTGTTATACAAGTGTTTCCGAGGTAGCTTTGGGAAATCTATGTAGAGTTGTAGACTATTGTAGACAAATCAACAGAAATCGGACCTTTCAGTTTCCTATCGGAACCATCAGAGAACAGCAAATTCCCTGCGCATACGTCTTCTTTCAACTTCATCTGACTTTCCTATGTGGTCGTCGCCACTGGCAATTTTTTCTTGATTATCAACTT
>NW_007470650.1:0-321 GCF_000475195.1 Diaphorina citri
TTGTTGTTGTTGTTGTTCTTGTCGTCCAAAATAATATCTTTGACCAAAATTTGTTGATTTTCCGAGTTGAGATCATTCAATTGTTTTGCCTCTCTTAAATTGTGGTTGTCATATTGATTTTCATTTCCGGCAAGCTCTCTATTGTCTTCTACATTTTCATCATCATAATTATCATCAAATTCTTCATAATCATCATCCGTTTCTTTCGGAACGCGTATTCTTCTGAAAGCATCCTCTATGTACTCTTGTACCGACTCGTCAGCGTTGTCTTGTAGTGCATTTCGAATATCTTCAATCAGTCCGTTGATTAGTTCATTGTCA
>NW_007470651.1:0-321 GCF_000475195.1 Diaphorina citri
TGGTTGGCCGGATGGGTAATCTGGCCAATCGAGTACTGTTAGCCCCACTCGGGCTGGCTGGGTCAGTTTAATGTGAGGAAGCGAGTAGCTTATTGTCACCGATTGGAGGGTAATACAGAATACACCCGTGACTAAAAACTTAGAAGTTATACAGTGACGTTAAAACCCTTAAAAAATAAACAAAAGTTCACAAGAGATGGAAATGAACGTCTAGAAAACAAGAGATAACTATTTAAATTCACTAAATGGACTCCAATAAATTTCAAGAAACAAAATCCCTATCACCACCATCAATAGGTAATTTATCCGACGACTTTATGT
>NW_007470652.1:0-321 GCF_000475195.1 Diaphorina citri
TCCTTCTCTCTTCGATTTCGGGACGATAAGACCATAGCAGTTACAGTTCCCTCTGTCAAACCTCTTAAAAAAAAGAGGTGCTCTCTTAAAACTGTTAGCATAATGAGACATCTTCTTGTAAGCTCTGACTTACTTGACTTATGTCCTTTCATCCGGAGGGTGACGTAGGGTCTCCAGTGGTTGTGAGCTCAAAGGCTAAATAAAGTGCTTGGTATGCTGGGAAAAAGGGACTTTTACGTCCTATTCGGGCAGGATAAACAAGGTATATTCTATTCCACTTTCGACGTAATATGTTCTTACAAAACATACTGAGTATTAGCA
>NW_007470653.1:0-321 GCF_000475195.1 Diaphorina citri
CTCACCCCCTTACGATCAATCTTTTGAAGATATGGACCTGCCTGTGGATCAGTGGAAAGGTGAGTCCAGAACATTTTTTTTTTTTGTTTTTCTCCAAATTTCTCTACCCCCTTACGATCAATCTTTTGAAGATATGGACCTGCCTGTGGACCAGTGGAAAGGTGAGTCCGGAACATTTTTGTTTTTCTCCAAATTTCTCTCAGGGCAGCTCTCTAATAATGGTTCATACTAATGGAAGGAAGGTTGAAGGAACGAGATCGAGAGGAAGGAAGAAATTCGGAATGCTGACGGACATATTGAAAGGAAGGACATTTGAAGAAA
>NW_007470654.1:0-321 GCF_000475195.1 Diaphorina citri
AAAATATACAACTCTAATACCAAGTGTAGAACGAACTCTAATACCAAGTGGCCCTCGTTTTGCACTCTAATACCACGTGACTTCTAAACTTGAGTGCAGAAAATTCGGGAACTTTAGAACTTTTCAATATGAAAAATATTTCCAATATAAACCCAAAAGCCAACTAGAAAACCAAAGGCAGTATCTTGTAGACAACCAGCTTTAAGGGCCGGGTTCACAAAGTGAGTTTAAACGCCGTTTAAGTTTTATTCCCAGTTTAAGCAATCTGATTGGCTAAAAAATTTGTTTTTTTTTTTTTTTTTTTTTTTTTTTTTTTAAAAA
>NW_007470655.1:0-321 GCF_000475195.1 Diaphorina citri
CATAGACTTTTACAACGTGAATATAACTGGCGCAGCCGCGGTGTCGGGTGAGTCGCATTTGGAATATTTAGGTGTAATGGTTTTTTTATGGTCTGATGGGGGGTTTCACCAAGAACAACAAGCGGAAGAGGTTCCACTGAGGTCCGGGCCCTCAGCTTCTAATAATAGTCAACAAACAAAAAAGGTACACTGATTCCTCCGCGGTAACGTGAAAAGGTGAAATTCAAGGTCCTTCGAAAAAACATTATTTTGGTGGGTTTCACCAATGACTTAATGAGAGATTTCACTAATGGGAGAATTTGTAATGACCCGAAAAAGAAT
>NW_007470656.1:0-321 GCF_000475195.1 Diaphorina citri
AGACCTTCAAATGATGAAGATACCACGCTATGTATTAGACACCTATGTAAACCCGCCTGAATTAATTGGATTTGCTGACGCCTCTAGCATTGCCTTGGCCGCCGCCGTGTACATCCGTGTCGTTTGCGCCGATCAACGTGTGTTGGTCAACCTCATTCGAGCAAAGACCAAAGTTGCTCCTGTCAAACCTGTAACCATCCCGCGATTGGAGCTAACCGCCTGTCAACTGTTAGCTTCGGTAGTTGAATCGCTCATGCCCTTCCGGAATCGTTTAAATATTCAAGTCATGCACATGTTTTCAGATTCTACTGTTGTACTGTC
>NW_007470657.1:0-321 GCF_000475195.1 Diaphorina citri
CTTAACAGTCTTCCTCTCTTCTCCAGGTTTGACTGTACTAATAGCATGCTATTATTATACACACAGTAGATACACATAGATTTTCCTCACCTTTAACCTTCACATTCATACAAACAGGGTGGCTCACAACTCTGCACTGAGTGGCTTACAAGGTGGTACTGTTGTTGAATAAAATTCATAGATTTGACATCAAAATCAAACCATCGAAAATTCGGTAAGTTTATTATGAAGCTCAATGTAATTGTAATAGATCAGTTGCGCTTACTTGGGTGATGTTTCAAAGTCATAAAGCAGGAAAAATGAGGACCAACGGAATTTTTC
>NW_007470658.1:0-321 GCF_000475195.1 Diaphorina citri
TTAAATTATACGATTGAAAGATTATGTTGATGTGTACAGTGTGGTGTTTCAAGAAATATTTTTACTTTCTATTAGTACTGTTATATATAGCTTCGCTATAATAGTAATGAGAAAGTATTTTAATCGGTCCAAATTTTCTAAATCGGGTTTATTGAGGGCCAAAGTGAGGATCATTCGAAAGAAAAACGAGGACATTTTCAATACAAAATAGTCTAAAGAGGGGAGGAAGGAAATTGATTCTCACCTTGTTCAATATATGAAATAAAATTTGCTTAAAGTTTAAGGGAAGTGGGAGAAAAGTTGAGGTGAAAATGCCGGAAA
>NW_007470659.1:0-321 GCF_000475195.1 Diaphorina citri
TCAAACAAGAATCTTTCCCCTGACGGCTGTGTGGTCAGGTTACTTAAAATTTGCCCATTGAATGATTCCTCTACTTAACTATACCCACATTAGAAATTCAGTCATAAGCGATTGTTTGCAGTTTCATTGGACTCTTAAAACACCTAGGAAGCTAGGAAGAGATCTCTATTTTCTCTATCCACTTCGCTAAGTAGTATAATTAGGTACATTTATTATACATACTCGCATGTATGTACCTACTTATTGTGAATTTATTATGTACGCAAATCGAGACCACTTATATTTGCATATCAAAACTTGCACTGATAACATGAAACGTGC
>NW_007470660.1:0-321 GCF_000475195.1 Diaphorina citri
TTGACGAAATTGTACCTAATCAATTGATCTGTTATTCTCTTGTTGTCTATTTTGGTGTTGACTGCACTAATTATATCAAGTACATAATTGTGTGGGTATATTTAATTCGAATTTATACTTGATGATTAATTGGCTAATCATGTACGTACATATGTGACAATGTGACACAGGGCACTACCTATATGCTTTATGTAGACATTCATATTCAACAGTAAATTTATTATTAACCGATAATTTATTACATACCTACCTAGGTAGCAAGTTAGCAACATCAAAATCACTACATGCAAAATTGTCAATCTTGAGAAGCAAAAATATCCT
>NW_007470661.1:0-321 GCF_000475195.1 Diaphorina citri
GCCTGGACTTGTGGCTCGTATTATGATCATGTGTAAGTAGAAATATTACAAGTAATGTGTGAAAAGTGAGTGAGTTAAAAAAAAAAACTAGTCTTTTCTGTGGACTAATGAGTCAATGAGTCACATCCTAACTCCTTGTGTAAAATGTCCTTTTTTGCAAAGGGGTAAAAAATGAAAAAGTATCGGGTAAAGGCGTAAAGGGACTTTTTTGTCTCATTCGAACAGGATAAACAAGGTAAATTCTATTCTATTCTATTCCAGACAAAATCTAAACAAGGACCTACAGAGGGAGAGTGAGCATCAGCAAAAACTGAGCGAGCG
>NW_007470662.1:0-321 GCF_000475195.1 Diaphorina citri
TTTCCATCTTTCCTGTTCTCTCCATCACAAATGTGTTATCTTACTGTGTCTACAACTTTACATTCTACCTAATGAGATGGGTTAAAAGAAGAAAAAACATTGAAATTCCTTTGTACAGAAAGTAACTGTTTTTTACGCTAAGTCGCGGATTTGATTCCCGCCCGCGGCGAATTTTATCCTCAAGACATAAGGTTCGTTCTCGGACCAACTGGCTTCCTCCTATCCTGTAATTCCTGTCCTCCTCGCTTCTATTTCAGGACGATAGAATCTCAGTAGTTATAGTTTACTCTATTACTTTAAACTTTTTTTTCCTTTTCTTCT
>NW_007470663.1:0-321 GCF_000475195.1 Diaphorina citri
TCCCGGTATTGAAAGGTTGGGACTCCATTACAAAATTTATTAACACATCTATTAAACCTCCCACCTCTCTCCTCCCTTAAACCTTTCTATACACGATGCTCCCCATGTAAAATATATTTCTCTAGTAAGCTATTATTCTATCTCTCTCACTCCCTCTCTCTTCTTCTCTTTCTTTCTCTCTCTCACCCCCTCTCTCTTCTTCTCTTTCTTTCTCTCTCTCACTCCCTCTCCGTTAGTATTTCTCTCTCTGCCTTGCACACATATTCTTTATCTATCCTTCTCTCTCTCTCTCTCTCTCTCTCTCTCTCTCTCTCTCTTTCT
>NW_007470664.1:0-321 GCF_000475195.1 Diaphorina citri
AGAAAAATTCCGTTGGTCCTCATTTTTCCTACTCTATGACTTTGAAACATCACCCAAGTAAGTGCAACTGATCTATTGGTACAGAACCCAACCTACCTACTACCTAGTGGCCCCGTGAACTGAGAGGGTACGTACCTATACTACCTAGTATAACCTACCTAGGTATATACTCAGGAAAAGGCATAAAATTAAATTTTATTGCACTAGGTATCAAAAGAATTTTCAAAAGAACAGGGATATCCAAATTTCACCAGGAACAAAACCGACAAAAATCGGTCCGGATCGTTCGGAAAACAAAAGTTGGCTCTTCTTGTGCTTAAA
>NW_007470665.1:0-321 GCF_000475195.1 Diaphorina citri
CGGAGCAGAAAGAACTGCGCAGAAACGTATGCGCACAAACACATTAATGCGTTAAAAAAAAAAAAAAAAAAAAAAAAAAATTTGATGTGACGTCATCGCCTACGGGAGCGTATGCCGTGACGTCAAAGTTTACGATTTGCCGGTATTTTTTAAATCGATTTATCTCGGGATCTAGAAGTCGTAGAAAAAAAAGGAAAATTCCGTTGGTCCTTATTTTTCCTGCTCTATGACTTTTCCTGCTCTAGGAAGTAATTCGTAAGGGAGAGATCGCTTTGACTCGGGCACAGATGTGGTTTGGTTCAAATAGGTTACATTTGAATC
>NW_007470666.1:0-321 GCF_000475195.1 Diaphorina citri
GGGACTTTTCAGTCTCATTCTGGCAGGATAAACAAGGTATATTCTATTCTATTCTATTCTACTCCTGCTGGCTGGTCTGTCTACCTACCTAGTTCTATGAGTTTATTGCAGCTGCAGCGCCGGGTTTTATTACTGAAACTTTCAAAGTACCTACATATTATAGGTATCTACCTATTTACCTACCCATTCTATACTTTCAATTACAACTCTTTTGAACCCATTCTTATTATTTGTATTCTTGTTTGTTTGAATCCCATTGTGGTTTGAGAATATTAAAGCAAGCAAGATATTGAAAAAAAAAAAAAAAAAAAAAAAAAAAAA
>NW_007470667.1:0-321 GCF_000475195.1 Diaphorina citri
TGTTGGGGTAAAGCGACAGTTTCAACCGAAGTACAGACAATTATCAGGAAACTGTTAAGTCAGCGTACGGACGGTACGGTGTACGGTAATATCACCGTACGGACGGTACGGCGTACGTTAATATCACCGTACGGACGGTACGGTATACGGTAATATCAGCGTACGGGCGGTACGGCGTACGGTAATATCAACGTACGGACGGTACGGCGTACGGTAATATCCAGTCTGGTATAACCCTATACGCCTATACCTCACAATGGTCACCAGATTATTGATTCCTTACTTACTTTCTTATCAATAGTCAATCCTAAATGGTGAAGG
>NW_007470668.1:0-321 GCF_000475195.1 Diaphorina citri
CGGACCTTCGGGTGATCCACAAAGTGCCCAGTTACCCTGTAGTTCGGATGTTCCAAGTTCTTCAGGAAGAAACGAATAGATATTAGAAGAAGAAGAAGAAGAAGAAGAAGAAGAAGAAGAAGAAGAAGAAGAAGAAGAGAGAGAGAGATGTCAAAGATGACCTTTTCAACAAAAGCTAATACTATGTCGCTGTGGCCATGTGATCCAATCCACCCTTAGCTATTAATTTGGAATTGGAATCTAAATTACTTTCTATTACCTTTACGTATAGGGAACCTATACAAGGTAATGAGAAAGTATTGCAATCGGTCCAAATTTTCA
>NW_007470669.1:0-321 GCF_000475195.1 Diaphorina citri
AAGAAGAAGATAAAACTAGATTTGAGTACCTCTGTAGGTAAGAGAACAGAGCAAAGCTGTGCTTAAAGGAATAGGTATAGACTTATCTGAGTTTTTTTTTATTGCCCCAAATACTTAAACATGAATAGTACATTCATGTTTAAGTTTAAGTGACCCAACTCCTATAGGAATTTTATTGTCTCAAGCATGACTGCTTGTCACAAATGTTGTTTCCCACTAAATACACTACACTAAATTTCATGTCTTGTCTTGGACTTGAACCACCAACCTCCAGATTCAAAGCCCACTGTGCTAACACTGAGATTGACAAATACCCAACTC
>NW_007470670.1:0-321 GCF_000475195.1 Diaphorina citri
AAAAAGGACCTGCGAAAATTGTTGGAAGGATTTTACAAAAACCCAGAGCAGAGAGCTTCTTCACAACAGCATTACTAAGTGCCTCCTTTACTATTATTTCTCATTTATCATCAATCTTTTTATATTGGTAATGCCGCTATTGGTCGCTACTCATTTAAACTAGCAACCCTATTGTCCTCACGAGCCTGAGTGTTCCCCGTTAAAACCTCTGATAAGTCCATCTCATCATTGCAATCGAAATGAACTTAGTCTCCTAAGAGTACTTTACCAATTACCACTTTCTCATAATCTGGACGATTTTTAAATTCAATCCGGTACCTT
>NW_007470671.1:0-321 GCF_000475195.1 Diaphorina citri
ACATCCACTAACTATCAGATTATGTACCATGCTCTTCAAAGATTCCTTTGTTCAGAACTATGGTGGAGGTTTGTACAAGAACTGTGATTCATCAGAGATAAAGATTTTCTATGCAACCCACTCCTCACTGAATGAACTAAGGACATTTGTGAAATATCTCTCTCCTAGGAAGGTAACCCCATTTGTCATTCAGCCTGGCACTGGTGTCAACTTGGAAATACTCATTGATCGTGTTACAAAAACACCTGAAGTACCAACAAAATCTTCTCAACCTATTGATTCAAAGGCTTCAAGTACTCAGTCACCTTTGAAAAAGAAACC
>NW_007470672.1:0-321 GCF_000475195.1 Diaphorina citri
CAAGGACAAAGCTGCTCGGGACTGAAAATGAAGAAGGGATTAGAAAGTAGAAACTAATTTTAATTGTGTTGCATACTTGAATACTTGTCACTTGTGCCATTTAATATTTTTAAGTATACTCCAATGGTCGTCTCAAATATCATTCCCCACTTAGAGCAGCGCGTATTCGGGACGAATGACTGTGCACGTTGCTCAATACCTGCATCTCGATGATTTTTATGACTTAACTTGGACTCGAACCACCAACCTCCGGATTCGAAGTTCATTCTGACTTGTGTCCCTCGCATTATAGCTCGACAGGACTTACTGTTTTATTCGCGT
>NW_007470673.1:0-321 GCF_000475195.1 Diaphorina citri
AAGAGAAAAAAAAAAATGCGTCCATTCCATTTGGCTTTCAATATGAAATAGGTAGATTATTAGATAACAACACAATAATCTATAATTTTCATTATTTTATAGGTAACACCAGTAAGTTTTCCAAAGTGTTCCTTGTTACCATAGGCCCGGGAGTAGCTGATCTGTACGTTTCTGTTACTTGATTTGACTAAATGCACTTTTGGCACCCTGTCCCCATTTTGTTTTGACCTAGACCTGTCAAGGAACTTTCTAACACACTAACAGCTCTCCCATCTTATACGTTCCTTCATTCAACCCTCCCTATTCACCCTTTATTTTATA
>NW_007470674.1:0-321 GCF_000475195.1 Diaphorina citri
AATAGCTACTGATATTGCTTCCTCTTTTTCCTTCTCCTTTTCTACATCCTCCTCCTAGTCCTTCTCTTCCTCTGCCTCCTCTTGATCCTCCTACTTTGCCCTCTTCTTCTCTTTCTTCTTATTTTCATTCTCTTTTCTCAAATTCTCCTTCTTATCTTTTCTCTTCTTCTCTTATTTTTTTTTCTTCTCCTTCTCCTCATCCTTCATCTTCAATGTTGTTCATCCTCTTTCTTTTTTTCTTCTTTTTCGTCCACTTGGAATATAATAAATGTGAGTACCTACAATAATAATTATAAAATTATCTATTTTTTTATGTTAATA
>NW_007470675.1:0-321 GCF_000475195.1 Diaphorina citri
GGGGAATCAGAAAGATAACCCTGAGGGTGTAAATATGAAAGACAAGGTTTACATAGCACATTATAAGAGTACATTATATAGTACATTTAGATAGGGTCAGGCAAATCTCGCATATCCTTGATTGTTTTATCAGGAGAAAAAGCTAATCAATTTTAAAGATTTCCCGCAGACCTGCTGTCTTCTTATACGTTAAATGTGAAACGTCAATGAGCCCTCTTGGCTAAGAAGACAGCAGATCTGCGGGAAATCTTTAAAATTGCGACAGCGATAAACAAAATGAAAATTAAAAGAAGAATAAATAAATAAATGAGGGTCTACAAT
>NW_007470676.1:0-321 GCF_000475195.1 Diaphorina citri
TTGCAGTTTTACTTTAAACAAGTTCGAGTGGTGTGCAAACCGGCGAGGCCAAATCACTGGAAGCTGTACCACCTACACCCAGCACAACTCCATAATTAACTTTTATCTTCTATGAATGATGCATGTCCTACATTTGGTCTTCGTAGTTCGTAGGTATAAATTTAATCACTATATAATTATGTAATGGATTGAGGACATGTATTATAGTTTTTTCCGTTTGCTTTTTGCTAACACCATCAAGAAGTTAATGTACTTGATTTCTTTCTTCTTTCTCTCTTTTAAAAGGTTAAATTAACCTTAAAACAAAGAATTCAGCTAAGA
>NW_007470677.1:0-321 GCF_000475195.1 Diaphorina citri
TGTGGTCTGTGTCGTAGCATGGCCATCCCGTGGTATGTCCTCCATCAGATCGGTGATAAAAGACACAATACTTCCCATTTCTGTTATACATAAACATAACACACTGTGTGCGTTAGGCTGGAACTTGGCCTGGCGCACTACCGTGCGCCTAGATTTCTCTCTTCGCTTTTGGGATGAGGCCCTCTATCAATTTTTTTTTTCTTTTTGAAGTTAAGCAAGGTTTATATACTTTTCTCTAAACTTTACCTATGAAATATATAAGACCTTGTTTAGACTGCTGGGGTAAAGGGACTTTTCAGTCTCATTCTGGCAGGATAAACA
>NW_007470678.1:0-321 GCF_000475195.1 Diaphorina citri
TGCAGGGTTTTGAATACAAACATGAGGGCTCCTAAAGAGAAAGAAAAACAGCATTGATTTTTTTATTGACTTAATAATTAATCAATGAACTCAAGAACTCATGTCACATGCAACTAACTGGATTTAAATTTAAATATTTCCTCGAAAAGAAGAAATAATAATGTTACAAGTACAACCCAACACTTTTCTAGTTTAAAATATGGTACTTACAGGTTGAATCTGATTTAAAAATTTAAGTATAGTGGTTAAATAAAGTTATAAATAATTTTGAGTTACCTGGACAATGGTTTGCATCTAGTGCTGTCACCTCCACCTGATTGA
>NW_007470679.1:0-321 GCF_000475195.1 Diaphorina citri
GTCGATGGACTCGGCGAGGGTCCATGGTTCATGGTCAATGGTCTATGGTCGATGGTCTCGGCGAGGGTCCATGGTTCATGGTCAATGGTCTATGGTCGATGGTCTCGGCGAGGGTCCATGGTTCATGGTTAATGGTCTATGATCGATGGACTCGGCGAGGGTCCATGGTCCATGGTCAATGGTCTATGGTCGATGGTCTCGGCGAGGGTCCATGGTTCATGGTTAATGGTCTATGGTCGATGGACTCGGCGAGGGTCCATGGTTCATGGTCAATGGTCTATTGTCGATGGACTCGGCGAGGGTCCATGGTTCATGGTCAAT
>NW_007470680.1:0-321 GCF_000475195.1 Diaphorina citri
CACAAGCGTGTAGCCTTATTATCCACGATTATGTACGATTTATCAACACATGTTTTATGGCACATAATTCTCAACTATTAACGTATGTTGTGAGAAACATTGGTACAATAAATCAAACACAAGTAAATATCAATATTCAATAGCAAACAATAACATTATTGATACTAGTAGAGTCCTTCTCGTAATTTATTGTGAAAAATGAGAGCTCTAATTACTCTTGATGCATATTTGACGTAGATATTTACTCGTAATGCATATTTGAGCCTACTCCTGTTGTTAATGTAATTTCTTCGACGTTTTTATGCTATTATTAGGTAGAGT
>NW_007470681.1:0-321 GCF_000475195.1 Diaphorina citri
GTTTTTAAATAAAGTTTTTATTTATTCAATGCCTAGTTTTATCGTTTCAACTACAATTTACAGCCTCGAATTAGAAATGAGCAAGATTAGTATAAGACAATGTCTAAAATCCAAATCAATAGTGAACGAATCAACTAAGCGGTCTGCAATTGAAGCTGTTTCATAAATTGGTGCTATCGGTACGTCTAAAATGTCTCAATCCAAGTACCTAGGGTTTAGTAGAATTAATCGATTGGGACAAAAGATGCTAATGGGTAATGAATGTCACTGAAACACGTTGTAAATTAGGAGGGAAGGCTTATAGATTTTCTACCCGCAATA
>NW_007470682.1:0-321 GCF_000475195.1 Diaphorina citri
ACGTGTCTTTCATCGTAGAATTAAAGGATCCTAAAGAACTGAACGGTAAGTACCTTATGTTTCTAATGCCAGTCGCTCTTCTGACGGGCCTAGGTCTGACAGACATGGGTCTCTAAGACCGTCTTGTCGTGTGTGGCGAAAAAAGCTTGAGACGTAGGTCTGACCAGTTTGACTGGAGCTGTCAGAAGGGCTGAACGAGAGTGGTGTGCGTGATAGACAACGTCCTAGTCGAATTATACGTAATAATTAAAGTGATTGTAATGGAACTTGGCCTAGTGAACTGCCATTGTGGGTCTAGAAAATCGAATACATACCATGTCG
>NW_007470683.1:0-321 GCF_000475195.1 Diaphorina citri
AAACTGTCCAGCAATAATGTCTAAACTCAAATTCAAGGAAAACCCAAAGAATACAAGAGATGTATCAGTATTTGACCTTTATTTCTATAGAACAAATATAGGAATAAATAGCCCTATAAATAAAGCCATGAATCTGTGTAACATCATCTGCAATGCTCCATTTAAAATCGATATCCGGCAGGAAACTGTGGCCTCGTTGAAATCTAAGCTTGCACGTATCAACACCCTACATCATTAGACTGGTCTGTCCTGGGTGAGATGGAGGTGGTTTGCCACTTGGATCTCTCTACGATTTTTATATTTTGTTTTTTAATTCTAGCA
>NW_007470684.1:0-321 GCF_000475195.1 Diaphorina citri
TATGAATTAGACTGTTTTTTCTCCGAAAAAGGGGAATTAAGGGGTTGTCCTGGGTAGAATTTCCACAGTGGACAAAATATTGGTTATTCGTATTCAGGCTCCCCATTTGATGTGGATTGTGGGACATACTATGTGCTGTGCAAGCGACACGAGTTTCATTGACAAACGAAGTGTGCCTGAAGTGATGTGTTCTTAATCCACTCGACCCCTATAGAATCTGAATCTAGCTGCTATTATTTTATAGGTGTCATTGCTTCTAACGTAGATAGGTACCTACTAACTTACAACTAACTTAAAACGGCGAAAAAACATCTACATAAT
>NW_007470685.1:0-321 GCF_000475195.1 Diaphorina citri
GAACATTTCCCAGGGCCACGCACACTTATCCGTCACAGATACGTTCCGTCTCCGTTTCGTCATCTTACGTCCAGCTTGTTCCCTATTACTTTTCTTTATAATACTTTAATTGGATCAAATGCACGAAGTGAGGAGGTGGGTATATAGCTTGTCGCCAAATATGGAGGCAAAACCCTCGTCACTAATAAGTTAATAACGTTAGTACCTAACACTTGAGACTAAAAGTTAAAGCTCAGATTGAGCTATTGGCCATAAATGGACAGCATTAGGCAGAAAAGAACCATTCAAAAGGGGAATTGCCTTATAACCTCCTCACGCCCA
>NW_007470686.1:0-321 GCF_000475195.1 Diaphorina citri
CCTCTCTCTCCTCCCCCTCCCCTTCATGTTTCTTCTAATATCTTGTTCCTACCTTTCCCTCCCATTCCCCCCCATGTTTCTCTCCTCCTCCCTAGATATCTGACAAAGTTCAGTCTCGTGTCCTTGAGACCATGATTTTGCTGATGGATCTAAATCTCCAATGTTTGAATTGGATGGTTTGAAACGCATGCGAGAACGCCGCATCTACCCTCCTCCCTGTGTTTGTGATTACAGCATATCCCGTGTTTGTGATTACAGCGTATGTACCCTTGCTTGTCCTACATTTTGTTTGTTTGTCCTAATGTCTGGTTTCATAGCGGT
>NW_007470687.1:0-321 GCF_000475195.1 Diaphorina citri
GTTCCAGAAGAAGGAGCAATAATATAGCGAGTGGGGGGCATTGATGTCATTTACGTTTCCGATGGTGTGAGGGTCACTCACTGGATAGGGATGAGCAGACGGATGGATATTATTACTACCTATACCATCAGTTCGAAGTATAGTCAACGGAGAAATGTGCTTTATCCATTTTTTCCGCCATGTTGAAAACAGTTTGACATAGTTTGTAATGCCGTTGAAATGACAACACCATGGAGTACATGATGTATTGTCACTGTACGCGAATAATTCACCATGGAGTATGACGTCATGAAATGCAAATCCTTTGTTATCATTTCCATG
>NW_007470688.1:0-321 GCF_000475195.1 Diaphorina citri
CAGTGGTGCAGTGGTTAACGCGTTGGACTTTAGAATAGAATATACCTTGTTTATACTACCAGCATAGGACTGAAAAGTCCATTTACTCTCGCAGTCCAGCGTAGGACTCAAAAGTCCCTTCACTCTCGCAGTCTAAACAAGGTCTTATACATTTGATTGGTAATGAAATTACATTTTAAGGAAAAGGCCCCTTTTCTGGTTGGTTGGTTCCTTCCGGGTTCCTAAGGAAAAGCCCCAAACCACCAACTAAGGAAAAGCTCCCACTTTAGATCTGGAGGTTGGTGGTTCGAGTCCAAGTCAAGTCATAAATTTTATCTAGGT
>NW_007470689.1:0-321 GCF_000475195.1 Diaphorina citri
TTTTTTTTTTTTTTTTTTTTTTTTTTTTTTGTCTTTCAAAGGATATCCTATCTCATCAGAGGAAAAGATCATAGAAAGTGATCACTTCAACCTCGATCATTTCAACTACCCCCGGTCCCAATTAGTTGAAATAATCGAGGTTCTACTGTACTTAAATTATAATAATCATAATAAGGAAGACTTGCTAAGAATAATAAAATCCTAACCTTGATTGCTACTAAACTTGTTGGTTTATTATCTACCTATCCATCGACAATAAATGCAGATGATTACCTAATAAGATCCTAGTATTCTTGACTATCAGCGGGCTAGCACATTCTT
>NW_007470690.1:0-321 GCF_000475195.1 Diaphorina citri
GCCGAGGTTAGTAAACCGTTCCAAATTTGTGCCGTTTTGTGGTGAGGTCACCACTTTTGTAATGGGTTCATTTAAAAACCAATTAAGTTGGTTTCTTTTTGTTATTTGGTGTTTCTTTTCTAGACTAAGAATAATTAGTTCTTAGCGTGTGACGTCTTCAGTAGTAGGTAACAATAATAGACTTTTGAGGTGAAGGAAGATAATTTGAGGCTTTCTCTACCACCTAACTTCTGCCATTGTGGTCAAAATTGTCCAAACAAATGAGGTTAAATTTACATCTTCTTTGAGTATTGTGGATGTTTGTGGTGGGAAACAGAGGGT
>NW_007470691.1:0-321 GCF_000475195.1 Diaphorina citri
ACAGGGGTTCCCAAACTTTTTAGTACTGCGTATTACCTGACACCTCAAGGTTCTTTTGACGTACCACCAAACATCAATATTGTGTGGTTGGGGGGTAAATGGGGGAATTACGTATAGCGCCGCAGGCGAAATTTTTGTGTTAATCATACTACGATGTCAATTTTTGGTGCACTGATTGCAGATTTTTCTCTCTCGAAACTAAGGTTGCCCGATTTGTTTTTCGCTTTTACGAGACAAATTATTAAAACGGGTTTTTTCAAACGTCTTCGCGTACCACCAGACATGGTTCCACTCGTGGTACGCGTACCACAGGCTGGGAAC
>NW_007470692.1:0-321 GCF_000475195.1 Diaphorina citri
GTTATCAGACCACTCCATTTTATAGAGCAAAAACTCCAGCGACCTCCTTTGCAATTTAAATCATCCATTTTTTGGTCCTTCGGGCCGGATATCTGAATTCAAGAATTCAAGTGTGTGGGAATTTGCTTTCAACAATTTGATATGTATTTGTATTTTTCTTTGTGATTTTGTGAATGATGCACACCCATTGTGCAAATGAACCTCCACATGGTTCAGTGGACTCAAGTGCAACAAGTGCTTGTTGTTCAAGTGGAAAAATGCCAAAGCCAATATCAAACAATGATATTTGATTTCTAACATTGAAATCTGTGTTTCTTGTGG
>NW_007470693.1:0-321 GCF_000475195.1 Diaphorina citri
TCAAAGACTATTTCACTCACACCACAACTGGATACAGAAATAGTTTCAACAAGGTTGTAATTCCTAATGACTCTAATGCGTTAGTTACAGCTAATCATTTTAGCAAGAAATTTCACAAAAATTCCTAGTCCTTGGCATTTTTGTACACACATCACATCATTGTACAACTTCATTTGTTTGCGGATGATTCAACGCTTTTGCGGATGATTCAACACTTTTTGTTAGCGATAATAACGAGGAGGTAGTAATTCGTAAGGGAGAGATCGCTTTGACTCGGGCACAGATGTGGTTTGGTTCAAATAGGTTACATTTGAATCAATC
>NW_007470694.1:0-321 GCF_000475195.1 Diaphorina citri
CTTATGAGACGGAGATGTCCCCTCCATGATTAGACAACCGGGAACAAAAACAATGATGGTCTCGAGAAATGTACGGTTTGGCCGCTTTTAAAACTGTTTAAACACCTCCTGGTCTCCTTTTCTCTTCGATTTTGGAACGGTAAGACCTCTTGTCACAGTCTTCTTGATCAAAAATGACAACAAAAATAATAATAATAACAAAAACAAACAAAATCTTGAGCCACCATAACCTTGCTAGAAAGAAAAAAATCCCCACTCCTACTGAACTGAGAGAATGAAAAACGTCATAAAAACATAATGGGCACATAAATTGTATTATTC
>NW_007470695.1:0-321 GCF_000475195.1 Diaphorina citri
CAGCCAGGTCCGTGGAGACATTCAAATTAATGGCATCTCATTTTTCATTGGCCCCTGACCCTTTCAATTCCTTGGATGCTTGGAACCCTTGGCGAATAGAGAAATGGAAAGTCTTGGCGAATCCAAAATGAAATGCCTTTACAAAGGAGATGTAATGACAAATAGAAATGCCTTTGCAAAGGAGATGTAATGACAAATAGAAATGCCTTTTGCAAAGGAGATGTAATGACAAATAGAAATGCCTGTTAGGGCGACCACACTCTCGGTTCCCTTTCCGATCCTAAACCGTGCAAACACGACCTTTCCCGCGCGCGTGTAAAC
>NW_007470696.1:0-321 GCF_000475195.1 Diaphorina citri
GTCAATTTGGGATTGAACCCGGACCCTTGTGCTACCCAGACAAGTTCACAAGCCCATAGGCCGGAAATTAACTCGAAGAGCAACCAGCGCGGCGTATTAGGAGAGGTCATTAGCCCCCTATATCCTATATCCCCCTTATCCAGGGTAGCCCGTTGAGTCAGTTTATTAACACGTTAGCAATAGCAGCATTATTAGCAGAAAAAATTGCCCTTGTTAATGTGAGGCACATGGTAGTATTAGCAGTTGGGAGCAAACACATGGATAGTTTGAGATGAGACGTACTTGTCAAGGCCAAAGTAAGATAGAGCTCTCAAACATTTG
>NW_007470697.1:0-321 GCF_000475195.1 Diaphorina citri
GCGGGTTCTACTTGAGATGTTATGCCCACCACGGCCGGGACCACTGAAACAAAAAAAAAAGACGAGCATTTGGTCAAACGCGGATTTGGCGAAATTAAATGGCCTACAAATAGAAGAAGAAGAAGAAGAAGAACGTTTTTGATCAATTTGTCAGGTTATTCTAAAAAATAAATTCTTCAACAAGGATTGTCAATACTAGACAAGATTATGTCCCGGAAAATATATCTAAAAACCTACGTCTCAAAGATTTATTCTTTTGAAGTCAAATTATCAAATAAATTAAGATAAAATGATGTACATCAGTCGGGAATCAAACCCGCG
>NW_007470698.1:0-321 GCF_000475195.1 Diaphorina citri
GTTCATTGGGTGTACGCCGTACATTGAAGGTAAGTGCGAACCGAGAGTCCTTGTCCAACTTTGACGGTGGTGATGGGAGGATTGGGACCAAAAGTCAATACTAGTTTGCCCACTTTTTGTTTGTTACAAAAAGGGACCTTCTTCAGTTGAGTCGATACTAGTTTGTCCACTTTTTGTTTCCTACACAAAGATCTCTTTCTGTTCTCTCTGTCACCATCGTCAAAAGAACTGTGTACGTATGTACTCTGTGAACAACAATTTTGTTGGTAAGTATGAAAATCGATTCTGAGTTATTTAGGTCTAAAGAGTATTAGGTCACTA
>NW_007470699.1:0-321 GCF_000475195.1 Diaphorina citri
GGTAAGTAAATGCTTGTAGTGTAAAATTATTTGAAGTACGCCGCTAATGTAGTAGAAGGAATATTAGGGGAAAGAGGAATGCATCTAGGATACATACTTTACATATAGTAATGATCAAAGGAACTGTGGAAAACTTGAAATAAAAATGGGCCAGATTAAAAGCATACAGGCGAAGCTTAAACATAAATTTTTACCGCGAATAAATATGTAGGTATGTGTTTTTGGTGTGATTATTCCTAATTTATTCCTTTTATATTTTCCTTGCTTCAGGATAACAGAAATCTCCTGTTAGAAACTCTGATCCAATATAAACTGAAACGC
>NW_007470700.1:0-321 GCF_000475195.1 Diaphorina citri
TTTTTTTTTTTTTTAACAGTAGGTAAGTAACGAAGTAGGTAGGTAAATTCCTTTTACATTGTGTGTCATTTCCTAAACTTTCCCAGCCCATATCCCAATTTTTCCCCCTTCCATCCCACGGTCCCACGGAGAGGGGAAGGAGGAGGAGAGAGGAGAAGGGGAATAATAACTTCACCATTCCCATCTCTCACCACAATCACACACTCACACCACAATCATAATAGCAATAATAGCATTACACAAATGAAAACAATTCTCCTGGCAATGAATATTCAATCGATTCAATACTCAATCAAGGTCTGCCCGATTACTTCACGTATA
>NW_007470701.1:0-321 GCF_000475195.1 Diaphorina citri
TAATTAAACAAAACGAACAAAAAACATGTCTTCGATATTGGTTTCTTCTGTCATTAGTTTGAACACTTTCAATGGTTTCTTCCTCTGTTAAGATAGAAGAATATCCCTTGAAAGATAGAAAAAATAACTGATTTTGAAGTTGAAATAATCAAGGTTATACTAGGTACAAAAAAAATAATAATAATGTATTTTACACTTTTTCAAATTACAAAAAGACATCCATTCCTTCCTGGTCATACTCTCGTCAAGGTAACTATGTTTCGAAAGAGTAGGTAGTGCATATTCTACTCACACTGGCCAAGCACAGTCCAATCGTTCCCA
>NW_007470702.1:0-321 GCF_000475195.1 Diaphorina citri
TTTTCCGTCAACAAAACAGTCTACAAAAAGTTCTGGAAGGTAACTGGCAGAATGTTTCTGTCCCCTTTTCATTGTCTTTGTCCTTAACTTTAACTCGTTTCATTGTTTACCACCCCTACTTAAACAAAACACATTACCTACGACGATAGTGTCTATTGTTCCCTTGGAAGTTTATCTGTTTGTTTATTGAATCTCAAGAGTCAAGCTTGGTGCTGTACTGGTTTCATTTGGCCTTGATCTGAATTTGTTAAAAGTTTCCTAAGTACCTTGTGTATTTTCTGCGATAAAGTACCCCTGATAACGGAGAAAAAGTGCTACTTT
>NW_007470703.1:0-321 GCF_000475195.1 Diaphorina citri
CCATCTTCTTTCTTTTCTTCTCGTCCTCTTTCAAATTTCCGTAATTATTTTACCTCCTCTTCTTCTTCCTCTTTTTCCTAATTCTTGTTCTCCATCCTCCTCCTCCTTCGTCCATCTCTTTTTTTAGGCTTCACTATTTCTCGTCTCATCTTTTTTCTTTACAACGTTCTCTTCGCCTCCTCTTCATTATTTTCTACTTGTCTGCTTTCTTTTTCTCCTCTTTCTCCTTCCCCTTCCTTCTCCCCTTAACCCGTGAGTACACGCACATAGGGAAAAAATCTCACACGCTCGGCAAAAACGGTAGAACTTGTTCAATATTGG
>NW_007470704.1:0-321 GCF_000475195.1 Diaphorina citri
ATTGAACTTTGATAAACTTAGATTAAGTCACGTATGAAGCAACATCTGGTGCTATCCTGCAAGATGATGTCTGGTGTATAAAAATATTCTGTCCACTCTTTGCCGAGGTTTCCCTTTCGAGAAAATAAAGGACTTGGGAAAACCTGTATATTTATTTGTATACCTAGGTGTATAAACGGTGGTGTAGTTGTCAAAGCAGGAGGGTGCGAGTTCAATCCTAGCCGAGGAATGGAGTTTTGTTAATTATTTTTTGAGTTTTATTAATTTTGAAAGAAATGCCTCAGAAATTAACCTTTCGCCCAAGATTTCATTATATCTGCT
>NW_007470705.1:0-321 GCF_000475195.1 Diaphorina citri
AAAGTGCCTAGAATACGACATTGATTTACATATCTTATTTATCGACTTCAAACAAGCATTTGATAGTTTGAGACGCTGTAAGCTGGCAGAAGCCATGAAAGAACTCAAAATTTCACCTAAACTTATCAACCTTGCCATGATGACTATGGGAAACTCCAAAGCCAGAGTTAAGATTAACAATCAGTTGAGCGAACCCTTTGAGATAAGTACGGGAGTCAAACAAGGAGATGCTTTATCTGCGACCCTGTTCATCATAGCCTTACACAAAGCCATCAAGGATATTGACCAAAGGGGAACAATCTTCTACAAATCATCGCAGAT
>NW_007470706.1:0-321 GCF_000475195.1 Diaphorina citri
AATCCTACAATGCTGCAGTGAGCACCAAAGTTGTGATATAGTAACACAAAGAAAAGACATTTATTTATTTATTTATTAACTAAACATGTCGTACGTCCGGTTTTTGGTTTTCAGTTGATCAACAAGTTTGATGATCTGGCGTTTTCCAAGAACGATGAGAACTTTGTGGAAGCGTTTGCAATATTCTGTGGTATGGGTATCCACAATACTCACATGTAAGTCACCAATCAAACTCGATCAATAAATAAATAATTAACCTAACGAAGTGAAGGTCTACGTTTTAACTCGATCGTTTTGCATTTAGTTTGGATGTTTGTTTGA
>NW_007470707.1:0-321 GCF_000475195.1 Diaphorina citri
GAGGAGGGGAAGAGAGTATTTTATCTTCCATCTCTCCTAGCTGAATGATTCCCGTGGGATAGGTCAATTTTTATTGCTTTTAAATTTAGAAAAGAAGAAAAACGAGAAGAAAATATTGAGATAGTCGTAGTCGCAAATAATGGGAAAACACTCAGACGCAATCTTGGAATTTTGCAGGCTCCTCATTTAGCATTTAGCAGAGATGTTGGAGAATTCAGTCCCTGGTTTAGATAGTCTTGTCCCTAATACATAGGCTTGCCAAATATCCAAAATGTCGATTCGGGACGCGAATCCGCGAACATAATTGCCAAATCCGCGAAC
>NW_007470708.1:0-321 GCF_000475195.1 Diaphorina citri
TTCCAAAATTGTAGTCATAAAAACAAAAATTAGAAAAATAAATGTTGGCAGGTGGGCCAATAAATGGTACGTTTTTTATGTAGGCGAATAAATGGTACACTTACCCTATATCTATGTTATGTCTACTTAATGCACTATCTACTGAACTAAGGGTCACTGCATATCCACTAACCAGAGGTCAATGACCCACGTGACTAACAGGAAGACGAGCAGATAATGTACCTACGCATAGGTATTAAAGGAGGCGTTCCGATCCTAGCTGCCGGGTCGCGCGACTTCCATTACAAACTTCCAGTCGAACAAAAATAGTATTTTAAATCA
>NW_007470709.1:0-321 GCF_000475195.1 Diaphorina citri
TTTTTTTTTTTTTTGCCTTTACCTAAGTGAAAGTTTTCTGTTTTGAAATAATTACAAGTGAAAGGAGAGAGAAAGAGAAAGAGAGAGAGAGAGAGCAAGAGAGAGACGAGAGGGAGACGAGAGGGAGAGAGAGAGAGAGAGACGAGAGGGAGAGAGAGATGATGACATAGAGAAAGAGGGAAAGAGAGGCAGGAGGAGGAGAGAGAGAGAGATTTTACCTGTCTGTCAGAATACCTTCCGGGTTTTGGAAAATCTCGTCAAAACTTTTGCACCAACTTTTACCAACCCCCCCTCCCTGGATAGAATGGGGGGGGGGGGGTT
>NW_007470710.1:0-321 GCF_000475195.1 Diaphorina citri
AGATCTTTCTCAGACCTTTGAATGCTAAATGTTCCAATCATAACTCATATCTCTTCCAGGCTCTTTTTAGCCCTTTAGCCCTTAAGTGCATGATTTTTTCTTTTTTGCCGAAAAAAATATATGTGTTGCCTCAGAGAATTCTAAGATACCCATTCTTTTTATTTTTTTTTATCTTTTTTTTTAACCGAGATATACCGGTAAAACCTTAGTGTGTCATATGTGTTACACCATGCAGTAAGTTCTCTAAAGGAAAAACGCCAAAAGCGGTGGAAAACCGTCAAAAATCGGCCTAAATACCGCCAACCGCAGCACCTATGGTTT
>NW_007470711.1:0-321 GCF_000475195.1 Diaphorina citri
AATCGCGTTTTAAACTTTGAAACGCTATTACTAAATGCTAACACTTGGGATTTTAATTTTTTTTTTCGCTAATCGGTGGAAAATATTGTTGAGCATATATCCTATGGTGAATTGAAACATAAGCACTAGTAGGGAAAATTTAAAAATTAAAATTGTATTCAAAGGTCAAACAAAAAACATCATTAAAGATGAGAGTCCAGGGGTGAAACGGGACATTCATCTTTTTTGCTGTTAAAACTTATGAAAAATGAAAAAACAAAGTAGGTATGTGGTTTTTCCTACCTTAAGCATTGAATAATATTAAATTATTTTAATAATATT
>NW_007470712.1:0-321 GCF_000475195.1 Diaphorina citri
GCCCTGTGAGAGATCATAATTTCTGAACTTTTTTTCTTTTAATTAAAATATTATCTAAATAATTATCTTCAAAGTTGTCATTTTCATTTTTTATACCTGAGACTGGTTTATCCAAAACTGTACTGGACAGTTGTAAAATATAACAATGCTGAAATGTCCCTTAGGCCAGTCACTGACGTCAGGTTCATGACAGTATCTTGAGAGTATGAGGCCCAAGTGTGTCTGACGGTCTGACAGACCTGATGGGTCTCGACCTTTTTAAGCCACACACGTTAAGACTATCTGAAGTTATCTGCTATCTGACAGACCTATGTATGCCTG
>NW_007470713.1:0-321 GCF_000475195.1 Diaphorina citri
AAGTAAATTTACACTTCCAAAGCCTGAAGTTCACTTCACAAAGATAACCGTTTCGAATTTATGATAGACACCAAAATTACCCACATCGTGTAGGAATCCACACGAGTTTAATCTAAAGCCACACTTTGTCTTGAACTAAAGTGGAAAAACCCGTGAACCCAGTTGAATAGTAATTACCTAACTATCTATGTAGGTACCTATCTATCAGATGACTAGCAACTTCAGTCAACTAGTTTGTCTGGTTAGTAGATGATAAATTATTTTAGGTCTGTGCTTCAGCTTGACCCGATGAGATTACTTTCCCTGCTTTTGACCAAATAG
>NW_007470714.1:0-321 GCF_000475195.1 Diaphorina citri
AGGCTAGTTCATAGAAGGAATGGCCAAATAGAACTGACTGGAAAAGGCTTACCAAAAACGCTGACCCTTGTGAATACGGGAAAAGGTGACGAAGAAGAGGAGAAGAGAAGTACATAGAGGGTATAGAGAGGACAGAAGAATGACCATGTGGTTAATAGAGAGTGGGGGTAGGGAGACAGGAGGATAAAGAGAGAAGAGAAAGAAGAGGGACAAAAAATCATAGACCAGGAACCAGGACTGGATCCAAAGGTCACCTAAAGGGATGAAGAAAAAGGGCAGAAGCGAAAGCATTTAGCATTCGTTCTCTTTGTCTGTTCTGCG
>NW_007470715.1:0-321 GCF_000475195.1 Diaphorina citri
ACAGTGACATGAAAGTCGTGAAACCCCTATTAAACAATCCCTCCATCTCATCTATTCTGTTCCTTACTTAGACCTTATTTAGATTGCTTCGACCTTATTCATTCTAGCAGTAGAAATGAGGTATATTCTATTCTATTCACAGATCAATATGCTGTCGACGAGATCCTGTCGTTCATCTCTGCCTCTAGTAACGCCGCCAAGCGCAACCTTCCCCAGGAGCAAGCTATCAGGCAAATCAAGAAGAGTCTCATGCAAATCTGTGATGAAGCCACGCCCAAACCTCCCTCCTATCATGTGAGTTGAACGAACGAACTGAAATTT
>NW_007470716.1:0-321 GCF_000475195.1 Diaphorina citri
TGAGATATTGGGAAAAATCCTACAATGCT
The DNA here is from genome assembly GCF_000475195.1 of Diaphorina citri. Lineage (NCBI taxonomy): Eukaryota > Metazoa > Arthropoda > Insecta > Hemiptera > Psyllidae > Diaphorina > Diaphorina citri. The sequence goes on from NW_007470716.1 coordinate 30, forward strand.
GCAGTGAGCACCAAAGTTGTGATATAATAACACAAAGAAACTGCATTTCTATAGGTACCTAATACCTACTTGTGTCAATAGAGGATTAAAAAAAGGGGAAAAAATATTAAAATTGAGGTAGTTTATTTAAATTTCCCTTATACAGATCTTAAGGCAGAATTGGTAAAAATGTCTGTTGTTAGAACTTGCGGCAGAAATTTTCTGTTGAAAGAAGTTGCGGCAGAAAGTTGAAGAGGAAAAGTTTCCCGGCAATGTCTCTCATGCTTGCACGTGTTCTCTGCCGTGAAAATGC
>NW_007470717.1:0-321 GCF_000475195.1 Diaphorina citri
GTGACTGTATTGTCCTTACGGAAGCCTGGCTTACAACCAAGTTAAATATTAACCTTTTCCAAATTGCAGATTACAATAATTATGTATCACACTACTAGCCATTACCGTCAAAATGACGGAGTGGTTGTGTACATTCGTTCTGAATTAGAAAGCTTTTGTAAAGAGATTAACATAATAGACTCCAACTGCTTGACCTTCAAGTTTACTAAAAATAAAAAAGAGTTCTCAGGAGCGGCAGTATATAGGTCACCTAATGGAAGAAAAGAGAACTTTATTCAAGCCTTACCACAAATGTTGGACTTAATAAGCGGTCCCAACAGC
>NW_007470718.1:0-321 GCF_000475195.1 Diaphorina citri
CTCCCTGTAACAGCTGCGTGCCATTTTATCAGCCAATGTAGTTTCAACAACGTAATGGATCCTCTACTTTTCATCAGCTTTCAGGAATAAATACAGGATGTTACAGTTTTTCTTCCTTCTTTTCTACTTTTTTCATGCTTATTTAATTTGAATTTTCATATTGGTGATTTTTTTCATATCAGTATTTCTCGGTCTGTATACCTATTCTTTTTCTTTTCTTGTGGTAATATTAAGCTCGTGATCAGAAACCGAATAAACTTCACAAGCTACATTTTTTTCTCTTTTTTTTATTAATAAAATCAGTGATAATATTGAATATGG
>NW_007470719.1:0-321 GCF_000475195.1 Diaphorina citri
TCTGTCCGGCTGTAATACTTTTTCGTGAAGTACTAATGAAATCTTCAGTGGGAGGTAATCACTAAGCGTGGTTAACGCTGCGTTCTCTACTACCTATTCCTTAGAGCTCCATTAAATGGTTAGTTTATCACATGAATGAGGTTTCCAACATGAAAAGAATTCCATGCCTCGGCTGGGATTGAACCCACGCCCTCCTGTTTACAACTACGCCACCGAGGAGTGAAGTACCTAGTCTACTAAGAATACCGTAAATTTGAACAACAACTCTTAATTCTTCTCAAATTCTAAACTTTCCTTGATAGCTCAATGGTTTAACGTTAT
>NW_007470720.1:0-321 GCF_000475195.1 Diaphorina citri
GGTTTCTACAATGTCCCCCAATGTACATTGTACATATGTGGCCCGCGAAGTACCTTCCACAGTAGAATGTGGCCCGCATACACATGGAAGTTGGAAACCCCTGTTATATACTATACAAAGTCACTTCAGTCGTTCGTGATTTATAGCCAGGTCCACAAAAAGAGTTTAAACTTCGTTTTTAAGTCTCGGATTAAGTAATCTAATTGGTTGATTAAAAAATAATAATAATAAATAAATAAAATAGCCAATCAAATTGTAACCGAGATTAAAACTTAAACGGAGTTTAAAGTCACTTTGTGGACCCGCTATTCAAGCTGTATG
>NW_007470721.1:0-321 GCF_000475195.1 Diaphorina citri
AGAAGGAAGACAGGATAGGAGAAAGCCAGTCGTTCCGAGAACGAACATTATCCCATCAGGATAAAATCCGCGCTTACAAGGCAGACGCACTATCAACTAAGCTGACTAGGCTGGCTAGGCAAAAAATTAAATGGTCTTTTGTGCTATTAGTGGAGACGCCCAAACTGCAAAAATAAATAGGTAGATGTAATTACATGATTTGCTAATACAATTTTATAAATTACTAGCCGAAATCGGTCGCTTCGCTCCGGATTTCTGCTAGTAAATCCTTAAGGCATGGCTGTTCATGTCACTCATCCATTTAGTGGTCTTGCTCGGCGT
>NW_007470722.1:0-321 GCF_000475195.1 Diaphorina citri
CTGCCGAATCGGTTCGTGTAAAGATACACAGGCGTGCTTGCTGGAACTTGGCCTGGCGCACTGCCGTGCGCTCAGATTGGTATACATGGGTATTGCCCGCGGCAAAGTGCGAACTTTGAATTAGGAAGTAACTCTGGTCTAGAATTATACCAGGTACGTTAGATATTTAAAATATGTAGATCAATTATGTAGATTTAGTATGTAGATGAAACATCAAGGATGAATAAATCAAAGAAATTGATTATTATGTATTTCAGGGCTTGGCTAAGTCCAACTTTGGTCCAGATGAATGAAATTGACAACCAAAGAATGATCAGCGTA
>NW_007470723.1:0-321 GCF_000475195.1 Diaphorina citri
TCGCCCAGAGGTTGGCCGGTCTGTTTTGAGGGCACTCCCCAGGGGGTCAAAGATATTTCGGGGCGTCAGTCTCCCTTTTTTAGGGTCAAGAGGAATTTGTGGACGATTCGAAGAAGGGGAGGGGGGAGAAACACTAGATAAAAGTGGTAGAAAGGACAAGGGAATAGGGAATAGAGAGGAGGAGGAGAGAACATGGAAGAGGGAGGGAGAAAAAGGGGAGAGAAAGAGTCGTGGAGGAGGACAGAGGAATGTGAGCAGAGGGAGCTGAATGGAGGGAAGAAAAAGGAAAAGTGGGAGTTTTCGTTCGTGGGATGTTTAGTC
>NW_007470724.1:0-321 GCF_000475195.1 Diaphorina citri
GGCGCTTCGCCGGAGTTCGGTCACCATAAGCCAGAACCGTATGTTCTCATGCGAGTACTCCTTGCGCAGATAGCTGGTAAATTCGGCCAACCCGGTAGGATCCTTGATGAGGTCCTCTATAGACAGGGCCCAACGCCGGACCCTCTTCTCAGTGGGTACTTCCACCCTGCAAAAGACGAGAGGGGAATCAGTGAATGGTTTCTTCAAATCGAATTCATCCCATGGGCAAGGTAAACCTAGAGTCCTAGACCATTGACAAATGGAGTGTGCCTGAAGGCATGCGATAAGTATAAGTAGTGCTTTATTTAGACTGTCAGTTTA
>NW_007470725.1:0-321 GCF_000475195.1 Diaphorina citri
GTTCAGACCACTGGTCAGTGGCTGGGACAATCAGGCAGTCTGAGTTATTAACGGGGGGACAAGCTATAGTTGTGTTGTCGATAAGATGAGAGTGGTAGCTGTTACTTTTTTTTCCAAGAGGTTAGATAGGGAACTTTTTGGAGGGTTTCAGCAGCCAGCAGCATCAGTATAGCTACAAAAAGAGAGGGAACTGTGAAGTGTAACAACGGATTGTCCGAAAAGCGAAGAGAGAAGAAAGACAGAATAGGAGAAAGCCAGCCAGCCCTTCTGAACACAAATCGTATGTTTCAGGATAAGGTTCGCCCCGGGTGATCCAGCGAC
>NW_007470726.1:0-321 GCF_000475195.1 Diaphorina citri
TTGGGAAAGCATGAACTATTTTAAATTTTTAATGTGAAAAATAACCAACATCTACCCTTGAATTTTAAGAAAATGATCAATCCCAAAAATCTCAGGATTGGAAAATCACAATCCCAATCCCGAAATGAAAATGCAGTCCTGGGATCCCAGGATTGGATTCCTTACTCCAGACATTCTCTTCCAGTTCATCCATGCCGCATTCACACGATGTGCTATCTCACAATCCAAGTCTCCCTCTTTGTTCATGGTTGATCCCCGGTATTTAAATTTGTCAATAACATTTAACTAACATTAAAGAAAGTAAAAGATGAGTTTCAGACA
>NW_007470727.1:0-321 GCF_000475195.1 Diaphorina citri
TTCAGTAAGATTCGTAGATTTTTACTATCACCTATAGGTACCTACATACCTCTATTTATGGGTATGGGTACCAAGGTAGGTAGGTAGGTACTTTCTGTTACTGTTTGTTTTAAATCACACAAAATTCAACCTGATGTGATGGTAATTCTAGTGAAAGTGACGGTTAGGTCAATTATAGTTGACTCGTTGTTTTATCTTTCTACTGGTGATTTTCGACTCATAAATCACGAGGTGTCATCGAAGTTATACCTTATCCATTTGAATATGGCAGCAAGGAGTCATCGACCCAAAATGAAAGAACCAATCAGAATGCGAGAACTC
>NW_007470728.1:0-321 GCF_000475195.1 Diaphorina citri
GTAATAACGGTCTTTCCTTCAATATAAAAAAATGTGAAATAATGACTTTCACACGTTCCAAAACCAAAATAAAATTTAAGTACAGAATAGCTGGACAAGAACTTCAAGAAGTTACCCAGAAAAAAGACCTAGGAATAATATTTCAATCCAATGGAGAATTCAATTCACACATCAATTCAATAATAAACGCATGTTATAAGAGGATAGGTCTGATAAAAAGAAATTGTATACATATGAAAGATATAGATACTATTATTTTATTATACTCATCATTAATTAGATCTAAACTTGAATTCGGTGCGGTAGTGTGGAATCCTACAA
>NW_007470729.1:0-321 GCF_000475195.1 Diaphorina citri
CTACCACCCTCTCCACCACAATCAGGCTCGGGTACCAACTCCAGCACACCTCACCAAAATGTACTCACTATCTTACATCAAAACTTACAAAGTATAGGTACTACTGGTAAGAAGGTACCTGAGCTTGAAGTGTTCCTATCACACCTGGAACGCACGGAGTCACTCTCTCCCGACATTCTATGTTTCACTGAAACATGGATGTCCGAAAAAACCGCTCCGTGTATCAACATACCAGGCTATGAGAATACATCTAGCTTCTACAGGAAACACACTACTGGTGGAGGAGTCTCCATATTTACCAGGAGTGCTCTGAAATTCATT
>NW_007470730.1:0-321 GCF_000475195.1 Diaphorina citri
TAGTCATGAATTGGCTGTCTAGATTTCTGCCACATGTTTTCAGATTGTAAGATATTGAATACTTTTTTTACTATGAAAATTCTCCATGAAAGTAAAGATAGGTACCTGCTGTATTCGCCATGTATATCCTAGCTGGATATTATGTAGGTAAGTAGGTATCTACCTACTCTCTGTCTAAATTTCCACATATTTTACCGCTTTTTGGCGGTTTTCGGTGTAATTTAACAATATATCGGGAACGGTATGAGCAGAGACAACCAAATGTCATATTGTCATGACATCATGCTATTTAGTCATATTTTAGCTTTTTTTCGGAAAAGG
>NW_007470731.1:0-321 GCF_000475195.1 Diaphorina citri
AGCTTCAAATTTAGCAAATTTCTTTTATAACTTATAACATAACTACCTCCTTACATATTCTTATGTTTCGTCAAAATCCGAAGTTATGAAGAATAGACAACATGGACAAGTAAAAGACATTCAGCCGAAATAGACTAATTTGAGGATATAATATTAAGTAGGTATATCAATAACATCAAACTTTACTTTTCAATGTGCAATTAGGGTAGGGATGTGCGCGTACGCAATCCCCGCTACCAAAAATACGCGCCCGAGGTATTCACATTTGGAATACTCGCAGGGGTCAACCCAACCTAAGTGCAATGGAAGGGCCTCACCCTG
>NW_007470732.1:0-321 GCF_000475195.1 Diaphorina citri
CAAAACCCGAAAAGACGAAATAAGCCCTTGGGTTGACAAAGAGATTATAAAACAAATAAAGGAAAAAAACAATATGTACCTAAAATGGAAGAACAATAAAAACAATAAAATTCTATATGAGGAATACAAGATAAAACGAAACACGGTTACTAATCTAATAAAGAAAAGTAAAAGGATTTACATATATAAAATGATTAAAAACTCCCAAGGAGATATGAGAAAATTGTGGAATGCGGTCAACTATACAATGGAACGAAATTCTAGAAAACCTAACGAAGAAATTCTAACAAACAACTTCCATACCACAGACTTAAAAACACT
>NW_007470733.1:0-321 GCF_000475195.1 Diaphorina citri
CGAAATGATCATCTACTGTTCAATCCTTTTACCATCGACTAATAAATGAAACACGCACATTTTTATCATCTGCATTTTCTTCTTCTTCTTCTTCTTCTTCTTCTTCTTCTTCTTCTTCTTCTTCTTCTTGTTGTCGTCTGAACACGGGGTTTCGTCAGCCTCTCAATCAGCCCCAGAGTGATTGCTTTGGGCTGGGCATTTGGCTTTTAGCTTCAAAAAATTTACGAGTGTGGATGCCCTTCGCACTCAACCTTTTGCTCTTTCTTTAACTAGGGAAATTTTGTAGCAAAAAGCTATATGTACCTGATGCTCTTTGCTTTT
>NW_007470734.1:0-321 GCF_000475195.1 Diaphorina citri
GAAAACTTCAAACTACACAAACATCGTGCCGATATCACGATATATCAAGGTTAATGACTTTTCCTTATTGAATTATTGGGTATAAACCGAAAAAAAATATCGTAGAACCAAAAAATCGTGTGTGGGGGATAATTGCCAAAATATGTTTAAATCTTCATCCAATCCACACACACACACCGAGATAATTAAGTCCTAAATCTTGCGCTCGTATTGGGCATAATTATATGATTTCCACACACATCACAAACACATCGAGATAATTAAGTCCTAAATCTTGCGCTCGTATTGGGCATAATTATATGATTTCCACACACATCACAA
>NW_007470735.1:0-321 GCF_000475195.1 Diaphorina citri
AATTTTTCTGAAAAAAAAAAAAAAGAAAAAAGTTTATGGTTTAGGAACAAATAATAATGTAATAACAAAAAACTCCTTTTGGGTAAACCGGGGGCCGTTCTGACACCCAGAGGGACAAAAAGAATGGTTGTGGAACGAATTAAAATAATACATAATCTAATGTATGTTTGTTGTTTTATTTTTAAAGAGATTTGATAGAGGGAACTGTAACTAAGGTCTTATCGTCCCAAAATCGAACAGAGAACGAAGGTAGGATAGGAGAAAGTCAGTAGTCCCTAGAATGAACCCTATCTGTTTATGATAAAAATTCCCCCTGGACGG
>NW_007470736.1:0-321 GCF_000475195.1 Diaphorina citri
CTCCACGCCCCCCAGTTTGAGAACCTCTGATTTAGACCTACTCTGTTTGATTATGGTTACCTATTTGGTTTTTGACTAAACGAAGAGAGTAGTGAGTTCGAAGTTATCTATAACTCGACAATTTTTGGCTTTGGTTAAACCTAGATATTTGTTTGTCTGATTGTTTACTTCGCCATACGTAACTCGATTAGTTTGTCCCATTTTGATGATAGGTATTTGGCAAGAACGTTTAGTTTAATTCACAAAATATTTTCTCTCATTCGAACTTGAACCTAGTCTGATCTTTGAGGACCGTGTAGAAGCATTTTTTTTTTTTTTTTT
>NW_007470737.1:0-321 GCF_000475195.1 Diaphorina citri
CTTCCTACTTCTCACCGTTCTTTTTTCTCTCCTCTACCTCTTTCATTCCTTCTTCTCCTCCTTCTATCTTCCCTTCTTCTTCCTCCTCCTTCTATCTTTCCGTCTTCTTCTTCCTCCTCCTCCTCCTCCTCCTCCTCCTCACACTTCTTTCCTCTCCAAATGACTTCAAAGGTTCAAAGTGGAGAAGTTACACTCTCAACTGTAAATGTACACATTGGGCTTTTCTCTCCATAGGCCTGAGGGCAGATTTTTAATTAGGTTACATTGTCGGTAGCTACGTAAATTTCCGGTGGATACGTACGTTTTCGGTAGGCAAGATTG
>NW_007470738.1:0-321 GCF_000475195.1 Diaphorina citri
ATTCAATTCAATTCAATTCAATTCAATTCAATTCAATTATTCATTTATTGAACATAATAATAGATATACAAAGGTGTTTTTCCCAAGTCAATATTGACTTCTAAGAAAAACTTTTTATATTATTCAACGCTGAATGAAATAACTTCTCACACAATAAAAAATTGTTATGAAAAGCCCATTCATTCAACGAAGATTACAATATATAAAATAGTAGATACATAAAGTATATAAACTATAAAATATTAGCAAAGTAGATACATATAAACGTATAAAATGTAACTAAACTAATTTAATATTTTCAATATTTGTAAGAAGGTAATT
>NW_007470739.1:0-321 GCF_000475195.1 Diaphorina citri
CGCAGAAACGTATGCGCACAAACACATTAATGTGTTGCCTGCGAGGGAGCTTTGCTCGGGGCAGTTGATGTGACGTCATCGCCTACAAGAGTGTATGCCGTGACGTCAGATTTCAAGATTTACCGGTATTTTTTAAATAGATTTATCTCGGGCTTTAGAAGTTGTAGAGGAAAAAGAAAAATTCCCTACCTAGTTCCTCATTTTTTTCTGCTCTCTGACTTTGAAACCTCACCCGAGTCAGAGCAACAGTTCTATTTTCACAATTCAAAGTTCACGGCAGTGCGCCAGGCCAAGTTCTCGTAAAAAAGGCTAACCACTCGC
>NW_007470740.1:0-321 GCF_000475195.1 Diaphorina citri
TTTCTCTCTTTAAATGGAACCCCACTGTGTTCTGGCAGTTTTTTCTTTTCTTTTTCTCAATATTTCTAGATTATAGTATCGTGCCATTATTTTATTGATTTCCTCCCCTAACATATCAAGGGTAGTATTTAGTAGTCTTTTTATTCTTTTTCGTTTTCTTATTGGTTTTGTCAAGTATCAAAGGTAGTATTTAGTATTGAGGGAAAGAGAGGTATCCCAAAACAGGAAAAATGTTAAAAACCTATGAGGTCTTGGGTACTCTGCTTTGAAATAAAGAATAGAACAGCAACTAACCTAAAACTAATAATAAAATTGGAACTA
>NW_007470741.1:0-321 GCF_000475195.1 Diaphorina citri
TATTCCCCTGGTGGGAAGAAAATTCAGGGGAAGAAACCTATTAAACACAATAATTACGCCCTAAGAGACCAATAGCTAAGCGTCTTTGAAAATAACTCTTCTTTTATGATAGTTACTTTACTTTCTGTGTCAGTAATACTTGTGGGGCGGATTTCACCAATCTACATTTTAGCCCCTAACGCCCATTATCAAACCTGTTAATCCTAATCAAATTAAATGGAACTTAACCCATTAGCGCCTAGCATTGCCATATGGCAACACTTGCACTTGTCTCAGTTTTTGCTGATCCTAGATGGCAGAACATATTAACAGTAAATAAAA
>NW_007470742.1:0-321 GCF_000475195.1 Diaphorina citri
GTATTGTTACAGTTCCTGGAAACAGCGCCCTCATTGCATTTGTTCCTCTACCCACTCATTTCAGTATTGTTACAGTTCATCAAATGCTTCACAGTGCCAATCAATCCCCAACCTTCTTCTACTGATTAGACTTTAGTGCCAAAAATACACAGATTGTATAGACTGCAGCACATTGTAGACAAGTTGCACTGACTGTAGACAAGCTATAGGTCAGTAGAAAGCCAGTGTGTAGCAGTCTGTCTGTAGACAAGTTAGGTCAATGGAAAGCAGTCTATAGACAAGTTAGGTCAATAGAAAGCAGTCTATAGACAAGTTAGGTCA
>NW_007470743.1:0-321 GCF_000475195.1 Diaphorina citri
AAAAAAAAAAAAAAAAAAAAAAAAAATGTCCACGGGACGGAACTCGTTGCCTCCGGAAGTAAATATGGGTGGATTTTGGAGGCCATAGAGTCTAAAGGTGTGATCGGCCACCGATTGACATCGACTGAACCGTCCACACTGCTTCGCTAACATAGTTTCACCTCGTCGCGTCGATTGACAGGGGTTGGATGGAAGAGAATGCCCTAGGCATTAATCCCGCCTCTGAGTTAGAATTTTTCAATATTTTTTTTCTTTCTTTATTCAATTTTCGTTTTCTTTTGTTAATTTATCATTTTGTTATTTTGTTTTGTGTACCTCTTT
>NW_007470744.1:0-321 GCF_000475195.1 Diaphorina citri
AAAACCCAATCTTTCAATTACCTCCCCTCTCTCCCAGACCTTTGTCTTAATATTTCTCACTAACACCTGATCTCCAACCTGAAACTCAGTGCTCTTTTTTGTACTTGTTTTGTTGTACCAACTTGCCTGATCATTTTGATGTCTAGACATTTCAGTAGACACTCGTGAAGGATCCACTACTGCAGGAAGCAGATGATTAGTAGGAACTGGTAACTTACTTCTGAGGTTTCTAGAGAACAATAACTGGGAAGGAGACCACGGTAAACCTGCCACGGGAGAGTTCCTGTAATTGAGCAGGTACAAATTTATGTCCTTACCTTC
>NW_007470745.1:0-321 GCF_000475195.1 Diaphorina citri
CTGGCAATGTGCTATTTATTATTATTATTATTATTATTTTTTTTTTTTTTGGCAACTTCCGTGACCGAGTGGGTATCACAATAGGCTTGCACGCCGGAGGTCCCGGGTTCGATTCCCGGCGGGGTCGAAGTTTTTTCGGCTCTGTGTTTGGAGTTCGGGGTGTACTCAGCCTCGTGAGGACAATTGAGTAGTTACTTTAATCGAGAGCCGACCAGTGGCGGCAGTACCAGTGTAAAATTATGATAAGAGTAGATAGAAATTAATAGTTGTTGTTGTTTACTAATGCAAAGGAATTGATTAATATGTCATTTTCCTAAAAAA
>NW_007470746.1:0-321 GCF_000475195.1 Diaphorina citri
GTATCTCTGACCAAGTGTCAAGATCAAATCATTTCGTCAAAGTCACCAAACGATATGTGTCTAGTGAACATCACAGGATAGCAGTCACGTGACCTTCACTTCATAGGTCAACTTACTTTGAATTGTCCATTGAGGCAGATGTGTGAAATGCAAACTTAATTCTAACCCTAGACACCTCATACTACAGAGAATGAAACAACCTTATAGCATTGCCAGACTCCTTGAAACAAAACATACTGAAGCTCCATGCTCCTTGTACAAGTTTCACCTCTTGACATTATCATTCCGACTACTGTTGATCTCATGTGAGCGCACACAAAA
>NW_007470747.1:0-321 GCF_000475195.1 Diaphorina citri
CAAAATTAAACATAAATAATGTAACGAACGTCATACAAAGTTGAGAATTGTTCATAGAACTGTGGAAAAATAAATAGCGTGGATAGTAATTTTGATTTAACATAACCATTTAAAGATTTAATAGTAATAACAAAATAAAATAATCTTAACTAATAAAGTGTCCAAGTTTCCGTCACCAAGCCTTTTTTTTAGGTCTAGTTGCTTTAAAAAAATAATAAAATTCGACTATAGTCTATAACGGGATAGAGGGTTTAAAAAGGTTACGTGACTTTATATACCGTGCTTTATTTTCATGTGAGTTCTTAAATGAGCGGTCTGTTT
>NW_007470748.1:0-321 GCF_000475195.1 Diaphorina citri
AAGTACATGTATCATAGAAGTTCTTGGGATGACGTGTATGTCTTGTGTGAACAATATTCAAGGTAAATAAATTCTTTAGAATCTTTAAATCTTAAAGAGTTTTTGCAAGTATTGGCGATTTACAAATGGTTTTGAAGAAATAGTGGTAACTAGTTGAAAGAGGGAAATGTATCCAAACTAACAAGCTTCCCGATTCTTGAATGGAGCGAACATCCTATAAAAATAACGTTCGTTCTCAGAACGGCTAAGACAATATGACCTCCGCTGTTACAGTTCCCTCTATCAGAACTTTTTTTTTTGCAAGTATTAAGTATCCTCTAT
>NW_007470749.1:0-321 GCF_000475195.1 Diaphorina citri
ATCTCTACACCTTAGATTTAGCCTCCCTCTTGTTCTCTTTCCCTGTATTTTGATATACTTATTTGATGGGGATTAATAACCACCAAGAACACTTTACCTGTGTGCCTAGTTACTTGCCTTTCCTGGTATAAAACAGCATGCTTGAGACTCAATGTACTTGGAAAAAGTCATGGATAACATTGAGAGACGTGTTTCCACTGCTTGTAAAATGTCACTTTTCTTTGACAAAGGATGTGTACGTCTTTCTGATTCTCTGCGTGGTAGAAGGGACTTGACATTTTTGAGAAGTTTCTTGTGAAATGATTCAGCTGCATAGAAGCC
>NW_007470750.1:0-321 GCF_000475195.1 Diaphorina citri
ATCGATGTGATGTATTGAATGGTTAACTGCAGACAGGTGATGCACTGTTCAATATTCTAAACTGCATTACTGATGCATGATGCATTGATGTCAAAAGTAAATGGGTTAGGTATTTAGGTAAATAGATCTTTGAATAAACGGGTTATATGTAAATGCAGTTTCTTTGTGTTATTATGTCACAACTTTGGTGCTCACTGCAGCATTGTAGGATTTTTCCCAATATCTCAATAATCCTAAAATCCGATGTTTACCTACCATGCTGGCACCGGTCGCTATGCGCATTATATTACATAGCTACTCATTTTCCTCACGAGGCTGAGT
>NW_007470751.1:0-321 GCF_000475195.1 Diaphorina citri
GTGACCTCTCTCAGCTCAGCATGTTAGGCGGTGGCGGCAAAGAAACCCTCTGGATAGACCGCGGTTGGCGCGGCTCTGGAGAGAAAGGTGACACGCAGACCAAACTACTGGGTGGTCGACTCACGGAGTGTTCGGACTATGCCGAGGTAGACTCGAGGAACCTGAGTACGTTCCATCAGGGACCGAGGAAATTGTACGGCGCCAATCCCACCCCGTATGCGACCACGACGCTCATTAATGGTGCTCCTGTGGTAAGTCCAATAGATAGCTCCTAAGGCTAGACACTGAGTATCAGGTAGACCTGACAGGTACGGCTGGGGA
>NW_007470752.1:0-321 GCF_000475195.1 Diaphorina citri
AAACAGGTTTACACTGAGGTTGTGGTTATGTACTGGGTTGAGATGAGCTTGCACTAGGTGAGACAGGATATTGTTTCTGTAGTTTGGAATGGGAGTGCTAACTGAAAAACAATGCAAGTTTACCAACTTTGCCTTCCCCAATCCGGTATTCTAAAACATAATTCTAAAAAAAAAAAAAATATTGTAGACTGAACAAGTGAACTACTTACATATTAAAATTCTTCCTGCTTTCAACATAACAATACATAGTGAAATTGTGTCTAGGTAGGTCATATGAAGCAACAGGGACACCTGCATTTATTACCTCTCTAGGTGAAACTG
>NW_007470753.1:0-321 GCF_000475195.1 Diaphorina citri
TGCGCATTTATATGTCATAGCTACTCATTTTCCTCACGAGGCTGAGTGGGCCCCGTAACAGCCAGTCACGGAATCAATAATTTGCAAGATACAAATTTCTTGACCTCGCCGGGAATCGAACCCGGGTCTCCCACGTGCAAGGCGAGCGCAGTGACCACTACGCCATGAGAGCTGATTACCGAAGTATTTAAGAATCGAATAACCTGCGTCATTTATAAATCTGCATGAACCCTTTTGTAGGGAGAGTAGGGTTGCCAACCGTACGTTATTTCCCGGAACAATCCGTATTTTTGTCAAAAATCAAATGTTCCGCCGGAACAC
>NW_007470754.1:0-321 GCF_000475195.1 Diaphorina citri
TTTTATTATCAAAATTCATAATCAAATAATTTTTTGTTCATGGAAAACGGCCAAGAACGCCGAAAATAATAATAATAATAAAAACAAGCCTAGTATCTTTTCTCCTGTGTTGTGTTACTTTTTCTCTTTCTCCTTCTTGTCTTTTGTCACCTAGGTACCTACATACATAATTATGTACCTAGGTATTTCGCATTGATGTTATATTATTCACATTGAACACCCTTGTTGTTATACTAGCTATGTTAAAAAATCTGGTGTGAACATCACACGACTTTCTATTACATTTGAGTATCGAACCCGCAACTTCTCAACTGTAAGTCA
>NW_007470755.1:0-321 GCF_000475195.1 Diaphorina citri
CCACAGGGTCGATTACCTTTGCGTAGAACTTTAGGAGGCTGGGAGGTAAGATAAGATATTTTAATTGATTTTTTTTCTTTCTCCGTGCAAAGGTCGCTTATTGATAAAAGTTCAATTTCGATAGTGAGAACGTGTTCACAAAATGATTCATGTACGTAGGTAGGAGGTACCTAAAATTTAAAATTACTTTCCTTCCTATAGGACAAAGAAAGTAAAAAGATAAGCTTCATTACATTGTTACAGCGTGAAAGTTTATCAAAAGGTGCACACGTTTTATTATAAGCAGGACAATGTGATTTACGAGTAGGTTAATCATATTAG
>NW_007470756.1:0-321 GCF_000475195.1 Diaphorina citri
GCAAGGTCTTTTTACTGAATTGTTAGTTGTATGTATTATTCTTTAACCCATCAAATATACGAGACCTTGTTTAGACTTGTGGGGTAAAGGGACTTTTCAGTCCTATTCGGGCAGGATAAACAAGGTATATTCTATTCTATCTTATCTCTGTAATAGATAGCTTGTTCTACGTTTAACAATGTGTGCTCTAACCTTGTTTCCATTTGGTTCTGTTCTCAGGTGCGGACGTTGTTCGTCAGTGGCTTACCAATGGATGCCAAACCTAGGGAACTCTACCTGTTATTCCGGGCGTATGAGGTAAGTCCACTAATATTTGACTAA
>NW_007470757.1:0-321 GCF_000475195.1 Diaphorina citri
GGTGAATCAGTGGGGTGGCGTTCACTGCTTCCAAAGGGGAAGCTAGGAATTTTGATTGTGTTAAGCATAAATTGCTTGTGCCCTAAATCACCAAAGTATGGAAAAGTATCTTACAAGTGTAATAGCCAATGGTAAAGCAGAATTTTGAATTTGGACGAATCATATCGAAATATGGAATTGTAAATACTTTTCCATACTTTGGTGATTTAGGGCATTGGTCACGATTGTCATTCCCCGACACTCCGCTAAATTTTATGACTTGACTTGTTTTATGAATTACCAACATCCTCGGTCAAAGTCCATCGTGCCAGCCTAGTTAGC
>NW_007470758.1:0-321 GCF_000475195.1 Diaphorina citri
GCGTAGGGTCATCAGATGGGCAAGAAGAGGCACAATGAAGAGAAGATAATCAGCATAATACTGTGTTTAATTTCTATTACAGCATCATCAGCAGGGACTCAGTATTCAACCCAAACCTCATCCAACCCGTCAGAGCAACCCTCATCCGATACCTCACACCCATCTTCACTACCAGGTGGTCTATTCTCGTTATCCCAACTCACACGTCTAGTGGAAACTACGGGTTCTAAAGTTATAGCTGGGGGTTTGGACACGTTGGAGAATCTGGGTAAGAAGACAATGGAAGTGTTGCAAGAGGGAGACCCAGGACTGAAGAAGAAG
>NW_007470759.1:0-321 GCF_000475195.1 Diaphorina citri
GGGTTTCCTTAGGGGATTTCTTAGTGTTCTTTGATGAATGAATCATTTACTATACCTTTTTTTCCGTCCAAAAATTTACGAATGAAGGGGTTGTGTCTCACTGGGCTTATGACCTTTCAACGCTAGTTGTGGATATAAAAGACAAGAGATTCTCTTATGAATCCTGAAATTTCTGTAAATTATTCTTTGGGTTGAAGATCAATTTGAATAGGAACAATCTATTTGATAAGTGGTAATTCGGTCTTGAACTTTTTTATGAACCATCCAGTTTGCATCTAGTGCTATATTTGTGTTTTTCATGTAACCTGCCTATGTAACTTC
>NW_007470760.1:0-321 GCF_000475195.1 Diaphorina citri
ACCTTATATGACCAACACAAAGGAGGTAGAAATATTCCTTTCTCTACTCACTGAAGGCACAGAAGATGGAGATGACTGTCGGACTGGACTCACTACACCATAAGATTGTAAAGAATACCTCGGGCATTAACTTTGCCTGGCGGTTACCTTCCACTCAAGTCTATTAGGTATTATTATTATTCTAATGGTCACACACTGACCATGCTGATTTTCATTTAACCTCAGGTGATTCTAAAAGTTCTCGATTAGAGAAGCAGTCAAGGTACTTACGAAGAAAGGGACATGTTGGATTGTAGCAGTAGCAGCACTGCTACAACAGGA
>NW_007470761.1:0-321 GCF_000475195.1 Diaphorina citri
TCCTTTGTCCTCGTTATCTACTTGTCCTCAATTCCTTATGTCTCTCCTCGCTCGTTTGTTCCACTATCTTGATCACACGTGTTTCATCATTAGTTCCCTTTTTTGTTTCTTTTTTCATTTTCTTATGTTTCCTTTTTCCTATGTATATCTCATGTTTCTTTAATCCTCTCTCTCGTTTAAGAGCAGGGTCGCTCCCAGCAGGCCCGAGTCCAGAATTTTATTGAGGGTGGCCCAAGGGTCTAAGTCTAAACAGTGATGTACCGTGGGGATGCTCCAATTTTTCCGAGTCCTACTCAAAGTAAGGGAACAGAAATGAAGCCC
>NW_007470762.1:0-321 GCF_000475195.1 Diaphorina citri
TTGACCCCGCCGGGAATCGAACCCGGGTCTCCCGCGTGCAAGGCGAGCGCAGTGACCACTACGCCATGGGAGCTGATACCTGTATGATAATAACAGTGCTTCTACTGATTGGATAGGACTCAAGAGTACCTCATTGAAGACATTAGCAATGGAGGAGTTGCAAATGGGTAAAAATTATTAATAAATGGTCAATTCCTACGTAAAAAGTAGTGAAAAATCCAAATCTGAGGTCAAAACTCCGACAAAGTAACTTTAAAAGGTCGAAAATTCAATTTTTAATTGCCGTTCTAATGAAAAAGTTCAAAGAGTTGTAACGTCAGA
>NW_007470763.1:0-321 GCF_000475195.1 Diaphorina citri
GCTGGCGCTTTATAGTAAAACAAGTGATACTCCTAAGAATCCCTGAGTGACCACGAATACGAACTAGTAACAGCAGTAATGCTGAGAACCCCTTGTCAGAACGTAAAACTTTATCGGCTGGAAAAAAATGGAATGGCCTCGATGAAAATTTAAAAATGTCATATGCATCTGCATTTCAAATGCAGTCTTTAATATGCATTTAAAATGCATTCGCTTACAGCGGAAAAACTCTTGGCCTTGACTTTTAAACAAAGTTGTTAGGAATGCATGCTGATAGCACGACGGCAGAGTGTCGATTTTCTCGACACAAAATAATGCTGA
>NW_007470764.1:0-321 GCF_000475195.1 Diaphorina citri
CAGTACTGAGTACAGAAATTATTTGAACTTTTGGTGATACACTCAAAAGCAGAAATATTTTAGAGATCTTAATCAAAATGTCTAATCAAAGTGACCATTTTTTTTCATTTCTATCCAAAAAATGATGTTTTCCATTAGGTAGGTTAGGTACCTCTTTTATGCACTTCAGTTTATTAGATCGATTTAATTATGCACATTCTTTCATATTTTGATCCATTAGATAACTAGGTATCTAGTTATTTTATCCACCGTAATGTTGGTAACTCTTGAAAAATCAATCGAAAACTGTTTTTGAACATAAATAATACCTATCTAATTTAA
>NW_007470765.1:0-321 GCF_000475195.1 Diaphorina citri
CGTCAGTCTCTCAATCAGCCCTAACTTGGGTGATTGCTTTGGGCTGACATTTGGTTTTGGCTACAAATTTTACGAGTAGATGCCCTTCGCACTCAACCTTTACTATTTCTTTAGCAAGAGAAATTCAGGCTAGTATACTCTCTTTTTAGTCCCCCAGCCAGACTATCCATGAAGTATTATATATGACCATACGTATACGTCATAAAGGAAAATGTACACTTGAGTCATTAGGTACACTATGTGCTATGTTGATCAGTTATGTATCGTCAAGACTGCAATGTGGACCACCTTGGATCTTTGATTACTCTTCTGATCTCTGAC
>NW_007470766.1:0-321 GCF_000475195.1 Diaphorina citri
TCGAACCAGTGCTATTCAAAAATTGTAGTCATAAAAACAAAAAATAGAAAAATAAATGTGGGCAGGTGGGCCAATAAAGGTACGTTTTTTAAGTGGGCGAATAAATGGTACACTTACCCTATATAAAAAATGGTAAAGTATCATTTTTTTGAACATAAAATGGCACACTGAAGAAATTAACAGTTGACTGACACTGGAACAGTGTAACTACGGTATATCCCGGAAGTATCCTCTTCGATTATGCGACTTTTTAGTCCGTCCTTCCTTTATTATTACAATAGTAATAAAAAGGTATAAGGGACGGACTATTGTATTCGCTTC
>NW_007470767.1:0-321 GCF_000475195.1 Diaphorina citri
CCGTCTTCTCTCGAATGAGCACACCATTCCGCCCGGACTAATTAGGTAAATTTCAGACGATGCGCGCTCGTGTGAGAGAATAGTTTGAATAATTAACGAAGAAAAGCTCAAAATTAGTGAGTCAACACTTCAACCATCAAGCTGTTAAAGAAAAGCTCGCTATTTTGACTTGAGACAAAAAAAAAGTTGAAACTTGGAAATGGTTAAAACTTCAAGTTGCTTCAAGTTTAAGATTCAGTGGTTCTCAACCTACTCAGTGGCATGTCCTCCAGACAGCACTGCTTTCCTTCTTCTCTATGGGTTTTTCTCACCCCCCACCCC
>NW_007470768.1:0-321 GCF_000475195.1 Diaphorina citri
CACATCAGGTACCTAGGTAGTAAATTATCTGTAAATATAAAATTGAATAATTAAATTGACTGTAAATAAAGCTTTTAGACATGAAGGGAGCCCAAATCTAATAAAGGGTTCAAACACTAGAATACCCGATGAAGTCAAAATATAAATATTATCGCGGACACAGAAAATAAGGTAGTACTGAAAGATCTCAAAAGGATTAAATAACGAACACTAAGAAGTCTAACTTCAATAAGAAGTCTAGAAAATAACTGAATTCCGAACATTACACTCACTTAGGAAGAAAAGATACTAAACCATACTAGGTAAAAAGGTAAGTAAGTA
>NW_007470769.1:0-321 GCF_000475195.1 Diaphorina citri
ATAAAATAAACTATCTACAAAATATTCCAACTAAGGGGCGGGATTAATGCCTTGGGCATTCTCTTCCATCCAACCCCAGAAAGAGACCCAGACTCGAGTGAAAGGTAACCATTGGGAGGCATTCATCATGCCAGAGGCGTTCTCTACCACGTAACCCTTCATGAAGCTTAGCACACCTTTAGGAATCTTGGTCCCTACACTTCCTTTGGCCACCTAAACCTAAAGCTGTGTCCACACGTTGCCGATCGATGCGGTCAATTTTGTGTGGACACACCTTATTATTTTTTTTTTTTTTTTCAAAAGGTTTGAAACAGGGAACTG
>NW_007470770.1:0-321 GCF_000475195.1 Diaphorina citri
GGGTTCGATTCCCGCCCGGGGCAGACTTTATCCTAAAATACATATAATTATAAGGTTTGTCCGGCTGGCTTTCTCCTAATATCCTGTCTTCCTTCTCTCTTCCATTTCGCGACATCTCATTGCATCTGCAGTTACAGTTCCTACTATCAAATCTCTTGAAAAAAAAAAAAAAATCATTAGGTAAGTAGGTAACTATAACTAAGTACTGACTACTCTCAATACCAAAACCTACTGATGTCATCTTCTTCTTCTTCCCCTATGTCTATTCCCTTGTATTTACATGGAATCCCTTGATAATTTAGGTGAATTGAAAAATTGATT
>NW_007470771.1:0-321 GCF_000475195.1 Diaphorina citri
AACCAATTTTAAACTCTATTGTGACTACAGGCTTTAATCAGTGGTGGCATTACCAGTGTAAAAAGATTGGTTAAAAATGAGAATTGACTGCAAAGGAGGCACTTAGATATCCGCAATATTTGTGTCGAGGTTCTGCTACACTACAAAAATATTTCATGATTTGGATAAATTAGTCATGTACTTACTTATCTACTAATATGACAAATTATTAATTAGAAAATACCTACCCTTCTATTGCTAAAAGGGAAAAATGTGATGCTTTACTTCATTGAACTCTTAATATTGTTCATGGAGTATTTGAAGAAAAGTAGGAAATACCTA
>NW_007470772.1:0-321 GCF_000475195.1 Diaphorina citri
TCACAACGTAATTTTAAAATTTTCTCACCAAACATGTTTGACACAAGATTATAATATTCCTTGAATTTTTCAAAAACTCGACTCTTTTCTTGGATAGGATATACCATTGTAAAGTGAGAATATCCATCAAGGAAAGTTAAGAAATATTTATGACCTTCATTAGAGGTGGGACTAATTGGACCACACGGATCGGTATGTATTATTTTCAGAATTTTGAAGCACTTTTTCTAATGCCAAAATTGTTTGTCATCTTGCCTTCAACACAAGCTTCACAAAAATCTAAATTTTCAGAAATATTTTTGATTTTTATTCCACTCACCA
>NW_007470773.1:0-321 GCF_000475195.1 Diaphorina citri
GCCTCGACAACATAGATTTATTTCGTCGATCGACGGCCGGTCGACTATGTGTGGCTGTATGTGGACACAGTTTTAGAGAAATAAAACAATGAGTTATATTCAGTTATGACCTATATTCAACGAGTTATATTTATATTAATATTCATTTGGTGACTGCGAAACTGGGCACAAGACGTTAGTGCAAGACACAAAATGATGCTTCATCAAATCATAGACAGAGAAAACCATCAGGTTAGTACCTACTAATCTTATATTATAAGAACGAGATCCATTCACTCATTCACATTTCACATTTCACACACTGATCGCTCTATCTCTAGA
>NW_007470774.1:0-321 GCF_000475195.1 Diaphorina citri
TCACGGGAGTGCAAGCAATAAGTTGACAAAGTTTCATAGCAATCGGATGAGCGGTTTGGCCAGGCATAAATTTCGAACGAACAAACAAACAAACAAACAAACAAACAAACACACATACACAAACAAATATTTATTTTTATATATTTCCTGAGGCATGGCCGAACTTCTAGAAAATAATAAAAATACGGTCGCGCTGCGCGCTCCCTATTAGCTGCATAGAGCTGCATAGTTATCAAACTAAAAATGTCACTCATTCATTTAGTGGTCTTGCTCGGCGTAGCTTAACAAAAACGAACCGGAAAATAGCCTATAACCTTCACG
>NW_007470775.1:0-321 GCF_000475195.1 Diaphorina citri
GAAGAAGAAGAAGAAGAAGAAGAAGAAGAAGAAGAAGAAGAAGAAGAAGAAGAAGAAGAAGAAGAAGAAGAAAACATACGACCTTACTTTAATGTAGGGTAGGTACAAAATAAAATGAAAAATGTGTAGGTACGCAAAAAAAAAAGAGTCAAAATCAAATTAGCATTAAAAAAGCCACCTGGCAATATTTGGAGCAGTAAAAATTTAACTTCTTTTAGTACTTTCACTGCGGCCTTTATGAACCGAGAGAGAGAGAGAGAGCGAGAGAGAGAGAGAGAGAGAGAGAGAGAGAGAGAGAGAGAGAGAGAGAGAGAGAGAGAG
>NW_007470776.1:0-321 GCF_000475195.1 Diaphorina citri
CCCCCTCTTGGAAATTCATTGTTCTCTTGTGGGCCAGACTCCGAACATTTGGAGCATCCACAAGATTCTGGGTACGGCCCTAATATCTACATAAAGAATGTACGGATGATTGAGAGGATGAAAGAATCAGGAATAACGTGGGACGTACTGGATTTTATATTTTCAGGGTGGTAAGTTCCTACAGGATAAAAGCAATGAAAAAAGTAAAAAGGTACGCATTAGGTACAGAAAAAAAATGTCTAATTGTCTGCCTTGTAAGCGCTAGGCCGCGGGTTCGATTCCCGCCCGGGGCGGATTTTATCCTGATGGGATAATGTTCGT
>NW_007470777.1:0-321 GCF_000475195.1 Diaphorina citri
TCAACAGCTGTTGATGGTGATGCCTTCTTCAATTCCATTGTGAATAAATTGAAAAATTTGAAGGTAGGAAATCAAATTTTTAAAGAACAAAATGGGTTTGAAGACCCAGAACTGTTCATTTCTTTTCTCAGCAGTATGATGAGTACAGCCGAATGTGCTATTTTTTTTTTTAATTTGTCTCTTATATTTCCGTTTTGTATGTAAGTGCATGTAAACATTCAAGCCAAAAATTGCACTATAACATTTTTTTTTTTTTTAATGACTTTTCTCTTTTGTATAAAACCACTCTTTAGTCATTGAAACTCTTTCTGTGTAAATTGA
>NW_007470778.1:0-321 GCF_000475195.1 Diaphorina citri
CAGCAACAAGCAATCCGCCGCAGGTCGCTGTTGCCTGTTGCTAGGTTAGGTTGCCCCAGTGTAAAGGTACCTTTATAAAAGGTAGGCAAGTTTACCTACAAAGTAAATAAAATTAATTTAAAATAAATAAATTGAAATTTTGGGTATTGATAGTACCCAAAAAAATAAAAAAAAAATGAGAATACGTCACGTGGGTTCTTGTGAGTACACGGACGGAGATTGGTTGTACTCCTAGTAAAAAAGAACTTGGTCTGTAATCTAGATGTACTTACTGCGAAAATATTGAGAGCAGAGCTACGATGATCACCGACGCTTTTCTGA
>NW_007470779.1:0-321 GCF_000475195.1 Diaphorina citri
TCCTGGAGGAGCTCTTCCTTCCAACCTCCTGGAGGAGCTCTTCCTTCCAACCTCCTGGAGGAGCTCTTCCTTCCAACCACTAATTTTTCATTCACTGTAAGCCTTTTAGGCATTTCAAAAGGGAGGTCTTGAATGTTCCTAGACTTTGTGAGTCCCTTATATCCCCATGATGAGAATTCCATAGTCTAACTCCAGTTCACACAACTGGTAAGTTATAATCCTATCCACTCACCTCGGACTGTTTGGTACTCAATGTAAACGTCTGCTTCATTCCGTTCATTTCATCCAATATATGAACACCCTGTATGTTAGAGTCGGAGA
>NW_007470780.1:0-321 GCF_000475195.1 Diaphorina citri
AGAGAGAGAGAGAGAGAGAGAGAGAGAGAGAGAGAGAGAGAGCGGGGCGAAAGAGAGGGAGAGAGATAGCATGTAAGCAGATTTACAACTTTGTCTTTTTATTTTATTTTATTATTTTAAAAAGAAATACTGTTAGGTAGGTAGGTAGGTACTTATAAAAGATCTGAAAGGTTGTCACGTGGTAACATTAGTCGTCGGATGTGAAACAGAAGAAAAGGTATCTTTAATATTTTTCTCACTCAACGGTTGATTAAAAAAAAAAAAATCGAGGGTACTGTAACTGCTAAGGTCTTTTCGTCCCGAAATCGAAGAGAGAAGGAA
>NW_007470781.1:0-321 GCF_000475195.1 Diaphorina citri
ATGTTTTGTAAAATAAGGCTCAGATCCATAGTCTGAGAACTTCCTTGATGCATCATAATGACCTTAGAAGTAAACAGGTCCTGGTAGAAAACACGTCATCACCAGAACTAGTATATTTACTAGTCAGAAGACAGACATGGTTAATATCCTAGAGAGGTGAAAGGTTAACTATTAACCATACTCTCTACCACATTCCTTAACCATGACTTTGACTCACTAATCTCTCGTGCACAACGGTAAACTTAACCATCATGTACCAAAACAATTAATCATGTAAATTTCCTTTCCAAGTCAGCCTAGTCTCTTGTTAGTGGAGATGTC
>NW_007470782.1:0-321 GCF_000475195.1 Diaphorina citri
CATTTAAAGAGGTACCATATGTATTCTTCTTGTGGCTCAAAGGGACATAAAATTTACAATTTCGGTTGGTAGGTATTCCTGTGCGAAACAGGCCAAAAAGAATATCGAAATTTAGGAAATTACAAAGAGGAAGTAAGTGCCTACCTATAACAAATAATACCTATAACAAATAATTATGTTAATTTTGTATCTATACCTATATTTCGTACCTTGCACAATTATTTGATTAATTTGAAATCCTCTAATTACATTTTTTACTTTCTATTACTACAGTATAGCGGAGCTATACTAGTAATGAAAGTATTGCAATCGGTCCAAATT
>NW_007470783.1:0-321 GCF_000475195.1 Diaphorina citri
ATCGCGCAGTCAAAATGTTAAATATATTTTTCTTTACCTACGTGGTTAATAAATAACGCTGTTGACCGTATTTTTCCCTTTTTGATTTAATAATATCAACACATCCTAATATAATCAAAGTACCAACCTAGGTATATGAATACATTTTATATGCCTGTGAGAATGTACATACAACATAGATAAATATTTACTTTTATTATTCAAGGGGATATATGTAGGGAGAGAAAGAAAGGGAAGGAGAGGGAGAGAGAGAGTGGGGAAAGGATAGAGAAGAAAGAGAAAAGAGGGGATAGTATGGGGTAAGGAATGGGGTGGAGAGAG
>NW_007470784.1:0-321 GCF_000475195.1 Diaphorina citri
AGTCACGGAATCAATCATTTGGATGATGCAAATTTCTTGACACCGCCGGGAATCGAACCCGGGTCTCCCGCGTGCAAGCCATCTTTCTATCTGTAGGAAAACAATGTACCTATACAGGTAGGTGTAGGGATGCCGAAGTAGGTACCTAGTTAGATACTTGTAATTTGAAATTCACTAGTTGTTCAGGATGGTTTATCCTAAACAGATAAGGTTCGTTCTTGGAACGGCTAGCTTTCTCCTATCCCGTTCTCCTCGCTTCGATTTCGGGACGATAAGACTTCAGTGGTCACAGTTCCCTCTTTAATATCCTGGTACCCTTCC
>NW_007470785.1:0-321 GCF_000475195.1 Diaphorina citri
ACAAACCGCGGATACCGCGAGCAAACCGCGAATACCGCGAACAAATCGCGAATACCGCGAACAACCGCTGATGCCGAGAACAAACCGCGAATACCGCGAAAAATCCGCGAATACCGCGAACAACCGCGGATGCCGCGCACAAAACGCGAATACCGCGAACAAACCGCGGATACCGAGAACAAACCGCGACAACCGCGGATGTCGCGCACAAAACGCGGATGTCGCGCACAAAACGCGAATACCGCGAACAAACCGTGATACCGCGAACAACCGCGGATGCCGAGAACAAACCGCGAATACCGCGAACAAACCGCGTATAGC
>NW_007470786.1:0-321 GCF_000475195.1 Diaphorina citri
TCTTGATAACCTCTTTGATGGTGGTTTCAAACGAACCCAATATTAATCTACGCTTTTATCTAAATTTGATGGGCTTGCGAGGTTTCTGTCACTTTCAAGGGTGAGTCATTATTTTGAACCATTCAATCTAATGGTTCCAATCCATTGTGAATGATGATCGGGTCTGATAATTGTTTGTAAGCCGGTGCTCATTAGTTTGTCAAATTTGTTGCTTTTTTGGACATTGAAGACCGACTTCTGTCAAAATCCCCATTAGGGCCCAGAAAGTCCCAAATCCTGGATATCCTGCGAATAATGAAAACAGTCTGTTATCATATCATT
>NW_007470787.1:0-321 GCF_000475195.1 Diaphorina citri
GTTAGATTATGATAATTTTACTTTAGTGGACTGTATCACAGAAAGGAGATGTCCGTGCATTGTGATAGTCCAAGCCCAGTTTCAAGAGAAATAATTAAAAGACAGAAAATAATGGAACATGCAAAGGCTTACCTGCAGTAATCTTCTTTTTTAATCATAAAAATTTGCCCTGATCTTACCCACACGTAACCAAGGAGGAAAAGGAGGGAATGTTACGTCCCTAGGCTACGCGAACCGAACGCGAAACCCTTGAAGTTTTGTCTTTTCAGTAGGTACTTTATTTACAACAAATTGAGGGGAAAATGCCTCGGCCGCACGACT
>NW_007470788.1:0-321 GCF_000475195.1 Diaphorina citri
CTCAAATTCCTCATTTTTCCTGTTCTTTGACTTTGAAACCTCAACCAAGTAAGCGCAAGTGCTATATTTCTTTGTATTGTAGAAACCAAAGAACTGCAAGCTGTCATTGGTGAATCCTTGTTCAAGTCAATGGTCTCGTGTATGAACAATGATCACAGCATAGAAGTGTTTAAGGAAATATTCCATGCTATTATGAGTGCTCCCCAAGCTCAGGTTGAAAAACAACTTTGCCTTCTCAATGAAACAATACATCGCACAGGTAAAAATGAAACTAAACTCTCAATGAAACAATACGTCGCACAAGTAAGAATGAAACTAAAC
>NW_007470789.1:0-321 GCF_000475195.1 Diaphorina citri
TTACTGGTGTTTAGTTCCATCTACATAAGTATTAAAATTTAGTGGAGATGTCAAATTCCTAGTGTTTAGTTCCACCTACATAGGAATCGAAATTTATTGGAGATGTCAAATTACTGGTGTTTAGTTCCATCTACATATGTATTAAAATTTAGTGGAGAGATGTCAAATTACTTGTGTTTAGTTCCACCTACATAGGTATCAAAATTTAGTGGAGATGTCAAATTCCTAGTGTTTAGTTCCAACTACATAGGTATCAAAATTTAGTGGAGATGTCAAATTCCTAGTGTTTAGTTCCATCTACATAGGAATCAAATTTTAGTG
>NW_007470790.1:0-321 GCF_000475195.1 Diaphorina citri
GGATTTCTCGGGACAGCGGGACCAGAGGCTCCAAAGCGGGACTGTCCCGCCGAAAGCGGGACGTATGGTCAGCCTAATCATACCACGTGAATTCTTATTATCAATCTTTATTCCGCTTCCTAAAATCAACAAAGCCAAAAATTGCTCAGATTTCAGGACAATAAGCTTGATTTCACATACATCCAAGATACTCCTCCATCTCATAAAAAGTAGAATCAACGACATTATAGAAAGAAACCTAAGTGAGAGCCAGATGGGATTCAGACATGGAAAGGGCTGCCGAGATGGATTGACTGGACTGCGTAACATCCTAGAGAGAGC
>NW_007470791.1:0-321 GCF_000475195.1 Diaphorina citri
ACCCGATTCAATTAATCACGCCTACAGCCCGTTCTACAAATGGTGGGAAGGTGATTAAGGTGTCTCCAGAAAGGTCTCATCGAGGAGAAGTGCCTTTTCTTGGTTTCATCTTCTTAGCACTAAAGGGAGACCCGCTAGGGAGGAAAAAGTGACTTTTAGGGGAAAATTTTAAACTTTTCGATCGAGTTGATTAATAAAGAAGTTTTGTGCGTCTTGAACTCAAATGTCTTTGTGGCCGAGCGATTGGGTGTGTGTATTTTTACTCCTCTACTGTGATGATAAGTGTGATGGGTGGGGGTTCGAATCCCAGCGAGGTCATTT
>NW_007470792.1:0-321 GCF_000475195.1 Diaphorina citri
AATGCGCATAGCGACCGGTGCTAGCATGGTAGGTAAACATTGGATTTTAGGATTATTGAGATATTGGGAAAATCCTACCTTCCTGCAGTGAGTACCAAAGTTGTGATATAATATATAATAACACAAAGAAACTGCATTTACATTTTTATTAACCTACAAGAAATCTTTGGTGTGCTCCGTACGTGCTCATGTTTGGCGAAGACAATGAGAGAAACGTAGGGCAATAGGAAAAAGAGGTATACCTACACAACAAATGTTCTCACCTGCACTTCCTTGGCAAGGGGGATCGAATTCCTCTTGGCAGCGACCTGCAGATAAGGA
>NW_007470793.1:0-321 GCF_000475195.1 Diaphorina citri
TGCTATGCATTTCTTTTTTTCTGTATATTAAAGTCTTTGTTAAATATTTAATAAATTATTACTATTTTATTTATAATAATAAAGCAACCTCTTGATTTGTTTTGTCCTTAGCCAAGTCCACAGTGTTGTAGGTTTTTGATTGATTCCCCTTTTTACCTACTCTAAACCAGTTTTTAGAAAAAGTCTGGAAAACGAAATTGTAGAATCAAACCTGAGGTTCTTCAGTCCCTATTCTCACAAAGGCCCCAAACTTACTCTCAGTGCTTCTCCCATATCTCAAGACATATAGTAGCGCAGTTCAAGAAGTCCATTTTGCAGATT
>NW_007470794.1:0-321 GCF_000475195.1 Diaphorina citri
GTTCCAAGAACGAACCTTATCCGTTCAGGATAAAATCCGCCCCCGGGCGGGAATCGACCTCGCGACCTAGCGCTTACATGACTGAGCTAAGCTCTAAGCTAAAGAGGCTGGCGTGAAAATTTAAAATCGTCTCTTATGATACCCAAGGCAAGTTCTCACTTGTCGTGAGTTTCATCCGATTTTTCTCCGAATGTCCTGTGGGCAATATAATTTAAATGAGTGTTCCCACTACGCACGACACGATTTTTTTTTCGAATGACAAGTGGGAACGGGCCTTTAGGTGTCCAATATCATTAATTACTACCCTATGTATGTAGCGTA
>NW_007470795.1:0-321 GCF_000475195.1 Diaphorina citri
TTAAATTCATAAATTATTTTGGAAACATCAATAGTTATACGTTATACGAGTACAGGTATTAAATACCTTGTGTAAACAACTAAACAGAATATATGTAGATAATAATTGAATAGCCATATCAAAGGCTCTTTTGTTCTCATTTTCAGTCAGTTCTCAGGTGAGATTGAAGGTGCAAGCACCTGAAAAACAATACATAATGCCAACGTTGCTTTTGAATGTTGCGTTGCAGAGAAACTCCAAAAGCCAAGAGGCACAGACCATGTACAACAACCAAAAACAAATACCTACAAACAACTACGTAGAAACAGAAACAAAACAAAC
>NW_007470796.1:0-321 GCF_000475195.1 Diaphorina citri
CTGAGTGCACTAAACTTAGCTCCGTAAGTACACTTCAGTATAGATGCTTGCTGGTGAGTGACTATCATTTGTAGCATTGCAGAATTCACTACATTACTAGGTAGCACTTAGTTGAAAATGAACCTTGAATGTGCATACAAGAATACAAGAACATCTTTTGGGATGGTCTGAGATTTTTGAGAACAATATGTAGTGATTTAGTCATCTCTACTATTATGTGGTGATAATGTCATCTCCACTAATATAGGTACAGTATTACGTATGGAGTCATATCCGTATATTTTGGTGATAATGTCATCTCCACTAATAGGTACAGTATTA
>NW_007470797.1:0-321 GCF_000475195.1 Diaphorina citri
AAAATATATTTTTTTTGTTGTTAAAATATCTGGGAAATGTGGATTGCAAAGTGTGAAGATAAAGTCCAGGAACAAGCCAAAGATGGTTTAACTTTAACCACACATCACCAATGCAACAAACTTCAATGATTACATTGAAAAGCTCATTAGTCTGAAAATACTTGCTTGCAGGACCATTGTTAAATTGAACTTTTGGAGAGTTTCATCTTTGAAATGTTCAAGAAGACAAGTTGTACTACTTAGTACTTACATACTGTGAATTGCAGGGACATTACTGATTGTTCTGATTACATCAAGACTAAACCAAAGGCACTCTTTTGA
>NW_007470798.1:0-321 GCF_000475195.1 Diaphorina citri
AAAAATAAATGTGGGCAGGTGGGCCAATAAATGGTACGTTTTTTAGGTGGGCGAATAAATGGTACACTTACCCTACTATGCACCTCAACTAACACTAACCAGGGCATAATAGGTGCAACAATGCTGCAACATGTAACAAGTGTCTGAACGAACCACTCTTGTACAACTGTACATGGAATCTGTACACAAGTAGTATTTTCCTATGAGAAACGGAAACGATTCCGATGGGGTGCCATCTTGGACTTCCTATGGTTTAATAATGGTATATCAGAAGAGAGGAAATTCCGAAAAGACAAATACGACTTATTTGGGTAGATAGTA
>NW_007470799.1:0-321 GCF_000475195.1 Diaphorina citri
TGGTATAGAATGGCAAAGATTTCCTTGGGTCTTTTATTCTGTACATGGTTTGTTGCATGATGAAATCCTGGAAAAAAATAGCATATCTTTCATAATAGTAAAAATGCCTATACTTCACAAGATTACTTTGTCTATCAATCAATACTTAAGTAGTCAATTTTTAAGGAAAATTTCCAAGAGTACCTACAATGTTTTGAAGAAAGGACCCCCCACAAAACAAATGAGTCCACTACAAATCAATAGTGTTGGCAATAAAACTACCTTGATTTTACTTACACTGGTCTCAGGATCAGGTGTTGGTGTGCACAGTGCATTAGCTTC
>NW_007470800.1:0-321 GCF_000475195.1 Diaphorina citri
TTTTTTTTTTTTTTTTTTCTCGTAAACTGTCTCCCTTGTTTTATGTTGTATCATCTCAGCCAAAGATAGAAATACGTAAGGGTAAATTTTAAAGACAATGTGTGTTTCAGGAAATGTAAAACATCTCTATTTGTATTTAACATTCAACTCAAATGTTAGTAATGAAAGTTAGTTTAAATGGACTTTTTCATCCAAAACAACCAAAGCGGGGAAAATAACACCAAAAACTGCTTGAGATCACTCCATTAGAGAACAAGAAACCAAAACAACTGAATGTTGGTAGTCCTAAAAAGAGCTTTGCGCCAAAATTTAATTTTTTCA
>NW_007470801.1:0-321 GCF_000475195.1 Diaphorina citri
TCTTCTTAGCATCATTGCAGTGAATATTTTGCGCTCGGAGTTTTTGGTAGCAACCTGCACAGGGTCGTCTAATTTTTTTTCCTGGGCGATCCTGTACTGTAGATGGTGTTGTCTATTTGATTGAGAACTTGAGGGTCTTCTTTCTGGTGGACATTGTGCAAAAAAGTCCGAAACCATCATTTCCCGGAAATTTTTCATTTGAATTTTTTTATTTGTGGCATTCGATACACGATCCAGCTATTTACAACAGACATCCCCAGCAAAATCTCAAACGCCACTCGTCGATACCATTTCACACCTTTTCTGATGGTTGAAGCATAT
>NW_007470802.1:0-321 GCF_000475195.1 Diaphorina citri
TTATTTCATGGACACTGTTCGCTGGTTTATGTGACCGTTTTAAAGTTCCGATAAAATCCGTGTATATTTTTATGTGTAATGCTTGTTTGCTTCGGTTTTCATAGCTCAGTGGTCTTCTCGTGTTCTTCCCTCTTCTTCTGTGTACCTGTCTACTTTCATAATCTACTTATCATCTTACTTATCTTTCTGGGATACGCTCAAGAAGAAGACAATAAATGTGACTGCGGGGAAATACAAAATCATTAACCACCTCTTAAACTGCAGCCAACTAGAACTGGATGAACCTTGCACACAAGAAGACCTCATGCAAGCAAACCCAAA
>NW_007470803.1:0-321 GCF_000475195.1 Diaphorina citri
CTATCAGCTGACTAGGCTGGGTAGAAACTATCAGCTGACTAGGCTGGGTAGAAACTATCAGCTGACTAGGCTGGGTAGGGTTTACTCTGTATTTACTCGGTTTGGGAGGCTGAGCTCTTAGGACACCAAAGTAAATTAGATCCAACCACACTGTCGATACAAAGGTGAATCGAAAGATGGATTAGAAATACATAGAATACAAAGAGTAAATTCTACGATAGATTCTATTCTCTGTATTAGTTGGTACAATGTACTCTAACACATTGTATGATTGAATTGAGATCATGGGAATTATAATCAGCGGCGATGCTACAGTATGGA
>NW_007470804.1:0-321 GCF_000475195.1 Diaphorina citri
CACTTTCACCTGACTCTAATCATTTCTTTACAGCTCTGAGTATTATGCTAGCTCAGACATATTGAATGGAACACGATAGCTGTTACGTGATGTCTGTAATTCTGTGTGTCAGCGATTTTCAACCGATGGTACGCGGAAAAAAAAAAATGTTTAATGGCGGACAAAAGGATGACAAAAGCAAATTTTGCAGTACAGTCCAAAAAGGTACTGATTTTTGACCTCAAGGTACTCGTACAGTACCTATACTGATCGTTTTTTTCTTCAAACGGTACTGAGTGTGTTTAGAACTCAGTTGTAATGGTACATAATACCTATCAACCT
>NW_007470805.1:0-321 GCF_000475195.1 Diaphorina citri
CGTTCTTGGAACGGCTGGTATTCTTCTGCATATCCCCCTTCTCTCTTCGATTTCTGGGGGATAAGATCTCCGTTGTTAACAGTTCCCTCTATCAAACCTCTCAAAAAAAGGAAGAAGAAAAAAAACTCCGAAGAGACCCCACAGACCACCAGATCGTTTAGGCCAAACGGCCGGACACGGTAACCTTCCCGAAACCAATTGGCAGACACTTCACCGTGAATTCGGGTTGTGTAACAATCGGCATATAAAAAATCTGGTGTGAACATCACACGACTTTCTATTACATTTGAGTATCGAACCCGCAACTTCTCAACTCTAAGT
>NW_007470806.1:0-321 GCF_000475195.1 Diaphorina citri
TTTTTTTTCTGAAGTGATTTTTCCGTATAGAACGTATTATTTACTTTTTTTTCTGGGCATAATGTTGTAGAAGACATAATATATGTAACTACAAGTTACAGGATGGAAAAGAAACTGGTGTACAAGAAGAAGCTTCTGAAAATTAAACCTTTATCATAAATTTCTTCTTATTTAAATGTGGTCCCTTATTTAAACCACAAATTTGCATTTCTTGGACGTACATTCTTTAACATCCACATGATTAATTGCATGCCCCAGAACGGAAAAGATTGCCCAAAAATTTCTGTCTCGCAGTGATTCGAACCCAGCACCTTCGGGTTG
>NW_007470807.1:0-321 GCF_000475195.1 Diaphorina citri
CCCCCCCCCCCCCCCCCTGAGGCTTTCGGGTAGGGACAAGAGCCCCCGAAAGCTTGTACGAATCTAAGTACTTATGGTTCAGTGAACTGTAGGGTGTAGGGCCCACTTGAGGAAAAAGGGTCCAAAATATAAAGAGTAATTGTCGGTTAGGTGCTAAACCTTGTGGCTCAAATTTCATCAAAATCAGGCCCCAACTCTAATGGGAAAAAAATCTATTATGTGGTTAACTTTTTTTGTCAATTTTCATCAAAATCGGACACACCGTTCGTCAGTTATGGTAAAACAAATAGACAAATTAATGGAAAAATCGTCGAATTAAAA
>NW_007470808.1:0-321 GCF_000475195.1 Diaphorina citri
ATTAAATTTTTAAATTTATAACAAAGTTTTGAAAATTTCAGGTGCTATCCCAATGTGAAGATGGATTTAAAAAAGATTAGGTTCGTTCCCAGAACGAACCTAATCAATTGAGGATTAGTTCACAGGACAGGAATCGAACCCGTGGAGGGTAAAATCACAATCACTAAAGACCTTTACTAGTACCTAATAAAGACCTAATATATTGATGTTCTAGGAACAAGATCTGTAAATTTTATTGTACTTAAAAATAAAATAAATGAGTTTATTTAAATTTAAAAAAAAAATAAAAAAAAAGACGTTTAGTGTGCACGTCTAATGGTG
>NW_007470809.1:0-321 GCF_000475195.1 Diaphorina citri
ACGCGCTACCCTCCAAATTAACTAGACTGGCGGTGGCGGAATATTCTATAAAAATCAAACATTGGGGGGGATCCACAAACAGTGAAAATTTGTGCTTTTTTAATCATGGTACATACCTATGTATGTCTGTTAACAATCTCAACTGATAACAAGATAATTGGAGAGAATACCCTCTTTACCCCTTGCTAACACCTCTTGTAAATCATCTAACAAGATTTTTTTTTTTTTTTAAAAAAAGATGATTGTTCTACCGCCGTTTTTATTTCGTAGCAATGGAACAACTGCTACATTAGACGCTTGTGGCCTGTGTCGTAGCATGCC
>NW_007470810.1:0-321 GCF_000475195.1 Diaphorina citri
CAAATTTCAAGTCTTTAGCTTATACCGTTCCCGAGATATTGTTAAATTACACCGAAAACCGCCAAAAAGCGGTAAAATACCGCCAAGCGTTGCACCGGTCTTAACCAAAAGTTTCGTGTCGCATCCTTGTCACATTTGAAAGATTCATACCAAATTTCAAGTCTCTAGCTCTTACGGTTCTCGAGATATTTTGTTTACAGACAGACATACACACAGACACACACACGTACCAATGGCTGAAAAAAATAAAATCTGACCATCGAAAATTTGACCCGATTACATTACTTTCCTTCCTATAGGATAAGGAAAGTAAAAATACAG
>NW_007470811.1:0-321 GCF_000475195.1 Diaphorina citri
TAGAATCAAGTCAGTGTTTCATTTGTGCTACCCGAGGCCGGTCTATGCGTTAGAGGCAGTCGGACTCTGTGAAAAAAATAGTCCAGAGTTAATTCGAGATTTCGCAAATCGCCAAAAATAAAGGAAACTTTTTTATCCGTGAAAAAATTGCCCAGTGTCAAATCAATTCGAGATCACCAAATCGCCAAAAAACGGATTTCCTTTTAGCTACATTTGACCACGTTTTCCGGGTCGGTTTTGGTGAGACAATTTCGAATATTTTCGAGTGTGATTCTTGGTTTCTTTTTGAATTTTTTAACGTGATTTTTAGTGTGATTTGTG
>NW_007470812.1:0-321 GCF_000475195.1 Diaphorina citri
TTCTCCGAGCTTTGTCTGGTCGCCAGTGGCGTGGGGTCCCCTAGATGATGGGGTCTTTCAAAATTCTCCCACAGGTCTTGGGCACTAAAGGTCTGTCAATGACTTTTGAAAGAATCTCCAGTGCCCACTACGCGACCTGTGGGAGAAATTTGAATACGAGACCTGAAACGAAACATAACCGAGGAAGAAACTACTGGAAGTTGATGCTCTTTTGCTTTTGTCTGGTGCTACAGAAACAACAACAGAGGGTCTTTTAGGGATAAAACGTATATGACCGGACGTCGGCGTCGATCGACTGAACCGTCCACACTGCCTCGACAA
>NW_007470813.1:0-321 GCF_000475195.1 Diaphorina citri
CTTAATCTTTATCTAGATTGAACATTATCAAATTATCATACCTAATCTAATTATGTAGATAGGTATTCTAGATCTATAGTCAGCGTAGGTATAAATAGAGCTCATACCTTATACCTAACTCAAGTCTAGATCAAAAGGGAATAGGGCAACATTCGTTGAAACTAAGGGCGTGAGCTGATACATATCCACCGCGACACCGTGCCAGATTAGACCCTCAATATTTACCGCAGAGCCGCCGCAGTGCGGACCCCCGAAAATTTGCCATTTAACACATTAATAGGTACCCCGTTTTACGGTACCTGAAGCATTCTGTTTCATCCA
>NW_007470814.1:0-321 GCF_000475195.1 Diaphorina citri
CAGCTCCAAGGTCATCAAACATACAGTGACCTAGCGTGCTTTCATTACGAAGCTGCAAATGAATAAAGTAGTTATGAATGATGAAAGTAAGTTAGTAGGTATAAGGTACCTTAGTGGGTTAGTTGGTATAATACCTATATGTAGGTACATAAGCTAAAACTCTAGAGGCCTTTTTCCCAAATAAGGTTTCACAGAGGGAGCTCCTACGGAAATCTTACTGTCCTGGAATTGAAGAGACTATCAGGATAGGAGAAACCTAGCCGTTCTTAGAACGAACTTTATGTAAGGCAAGTGTACTACCTTCCAATCTACCTAAGGTGC
>NW_007470815.1:0-321 GCF_000475195.1 Diaphorina citri
ATCCTCCTAAGCGATGCACACTGGAACTGCTGGAGAACTGAATCAAACCACAGGTCGGGGGTTATTTATGTAGAATCACCGAATGAATATTTGCCATCAATCCACACATACCCGTGTGCCTGATCACCAATATGTCACTGCGCCTTAGACGCGTGAAATTTGACAATGTTTACACGTGAAATTTTAACGAAGAATGCCAAGTATGGTTTGGTTATAATGTTTACATACCTATGACACTAACTAGTTCATCTTTTGAGGCAGTTATAGGAAGAGCCTTTTGCAAACAGGGCTAAATGATTATGAACTTAATTATGCATTTAA
>NW_007470816.1:0-321 GCF_000475195.1 Diaphorina citri
GTTCCGTTATTTACACAAATAATTTGAGATTTGTTCTTGATTGATAATATTGGGGGGGGGAAGGGTCCAGGACTCCAGGGTTAGTTAGCTTGGTGGTCAGCGCGTGTGCCTTGTAAGCGCTAGGTCACGGGTTCGATTCCCGCCCTGGGCAAACGTCTCGAACAAACAAGGCTCGTTCTCGGAACAAGGAGAAGATACAAACGAATCCCTTACGTTCTACTTCTGTTGCAGACTATGGCCTTCCCCTGCAAAGCTACGTGTTTGCTCTGTTGCCGATATTCGCGTATGATTCACTGAGAATACCAGATCGGAATAAAATAT
>NW_007470817.1:0-321 GCF_000475195.1 Diaphorina citri
CCAAGTTTATTTATTTACATAATGGTCTAATAGTCCTATTCGTCCAGGGAGAAAACATTGAGGAATACCCTGTCTCGTTTTAATGATCTTTCTCCTTCTTTTCAATTTCTTTTAGGACCGTCTCGAACCATGAGTTTGTAAAGTGGTGGAGATGATTTCTTGACTCTTCTGAACTTCTCATCGTGTAGACATTCAGTCAGTTTTATGATTTTTCCTTTTGTGCCTCTCTTTTGGAGTTGTGCTTTTAGGAACCCCTACTTCAAGATGGTATTCACGGACGATGTGTTGTTGGAGTGTTGTTTATTTCAGGCCTGTTTGGTA
>NW_007470818.1:0-321 GCF_000475195.1 Diaphorina citri
TTATTTTATTATTTATCACAAAATTTTGCCCCAATTTGAAATTTGTTTTTGACCGTCAGGGCTAAAATTTCCATTTTGGGTCCGAATTTTGATATGGATCTTTAAAGTAATTCGAGTTACCAATCAGTTTCTTTTCAGTGTCAACCCCTCCCTGCCTGATGCCTTCTCGTCTCTGAGTAGACGAGAATGTGACTTTTCTGCAGCACAAACGACCTTTCAGAATATTTCCATTTCAGAATGCTACCAAAGTTCCCTTGGTACCGTCACTGCCCAGCTATGTCTATGTCTGAGTAGGTATAGGGTATACTTCTACTACGGAAT
>NW_007470819.1:0-321 GCF_000475195.1 Diaphorina citri
TTTTTTAACTTCTTTAGAGTTTGAATCCCACGATAGAAATATTCGCTAAAATTTGCGTCAAGAAAAGATAGTATTCCTTAAGATCTAGGATGTATTAGGCTTTTTAGTTAGAACTTCTTTATAGCTTGAATTCCACGACAGAAACATTCGCTAAAATGTGCGTCAACAAAAGATAGTATCCCCTATCGATGATGTTATTTGTATTTCGAAATTTTTGATTGCATAACATCCACCCCCCGGTCCATTAGTCATTAGTGTTTAGACTCGTGTCCCCCTCGACAAAATCTTGGATACGGCCCTGTTTCGGAGGGTTACTTTTTC
>NW_007470820.1:0-321 GCF_000475195.1 Diaphorina citri
AATCGTTAAGTACCTACTCGTATAAGCTGTAAGGTATTAAAACAGAATAAATAGTATTATAATATTATAGCCGTACAACGTACAATACAAGTTTCGTTTAATTATTCAGTACTTACCTACATTACTGACAGAACTGACCTATCACTTTTCAAAAAAAAAAGTTCAATAGGGGGAATCTCTATGGGATTTTTTTATCGTTAAATTCCGTTTTCCAGATCAGGTTGTAGGTGCCGAGGTTCGTTAATCCTCTATTTTTCCGAAACGTAGCTCACTCGTTCCAATATTTTTCACTTCCATCTTTAGATTAACACTCTCGTCGTT
>NW_007470821.1:0-321 GCF_000475195.1 Diaphorina citri
CCTCCCACTCGGCCACGGAGGCTACTCGAACCCGCTATCTAGTGCTTGGAAGGCAGACGCGCTCCCCTCGAAACTAACTAGGCTGGCTAGGTGTCTATTTGTCTATTGACATCACTTGATCATAATGTATTAGAGTTGCACCTAAACCCTGTTTTTCATCATATCACCCCATGTGTTGACTGCCCTAGTATTTGCAGACATCTTTGACTTTGAAATATATTAAGTGAGTTGTATAACCGAGTGACCGAGGTAGATCAACCAAGAATGGTAATAAAATTGTGTGAATGAGGAAAGAAGAAAATGACCGATGTTTGACGTCAG
>NW_007470822.1:0-574 GCF_000475195.1 Diaphorina citri
ACAGAGTTCTGTTGAAGAGACAACACTTTGCCCAGTGACTTCACTTGACTTAGAACCCGTAGTTTGTTCATGATCCTGCAGTCACTACACAACTCTCAAGATGTTACAAAACGGTTCCCAACCGTTTGAGTAGCTAATTTTCAAAGCTCTTTCTCTGGAGAGAGATTTAAGGTGGAAGAAAACCCAGAAATCCACAAAAAAAAATGGATTTTCTGGCGAAAAGTTGGCCCAAAAGTTCACAAAAATGATAAAAATCCAAAACTTTGATAAGTTTTGTTTTGATTTTTTCTTTTTTTCACCTTTTGACAAAACAGCCGCTCAGCTGATTTCGAAATCAGCTGAATGGAAAAATTCTCTTCCGGAAACGCACGAGGTTGGTCGAGTGTTCCCGATTCGAAAATGTACTGCACGTTGTATCCAAGGGAAGGGTTTTTGAAGGCGTTTTTCGCGTATTGATTTTGGGGCTGTTGCAAAAAAAATATCAGGGCAACTGAAAATCACGTTGAATGCATTAGTTAGCGAGCAGGAGCACTGAAGTTAAGCAACGTTCTGTGTGGTTGGTATCCAGATGGGT
>NW_007470822.1:2906-10150 GCF_000475195.1 Diaphorina citri
AGCAAGGGCGGAGGAGGAAAAGACCGATGAGAGTTCTCAAATCTGAATCTAACCCGTCGAGTGACACTTTGCGTTTAGATGCGTCAGGTTCCACGTCTGGAACTTACTTAGAGGTTACAGTGAACTCTTTCTTCTTAACGCTTGTCCCGCTTCCGTTGCTTTCCAGGACAAAAAACATGAGCAGTATAAGTCCGACCAACCCGACCCGAGACAGCTCGAGTCAGCCCATACCATTGAGATTTTGAGAGCAGACCAGACCAACAGTAAAGGTTTGATGACACAATGCGAGAGAAGTACCCAACAAAATGTTGGGCGATATATCGACAACAATAAGTTCCGAAGAGAGGCTGGAACAAAAGTATTGGATACACCGCCAGTATAATGATTTTTCGCCCCGCATGTATAGTTCGATATGTTTACTCCATATATGATATATTTACCGACCCATATCTACTGGAACACAGAATAAGGATAAAAACAAAGTGGGCTTTAAAGTACGAAAAAACTACAAATACAATGTAAACTAGGTCTTGGTAAAATGGTTACGGACTACCAAAGTTATAACACTGTAGGGATCAACCCTCTCTGCTGCATATAACTATAAGTCTTCAGTTTTTAACTTTTAAATCAAAATGTGACTACCTTCCGAGGTAAATATATTCTTATTGGCATCGACATTATTGCTGGGAGGCATAATTAAAATTTGTGTTTCCCACAAAAATTTAATTTCTCTAGGTAAGATAAAATGAGTTAAAGTAATAACTAAAAAAAGTCCTTTTCTTCAAGTTTGTCTTGCCAATGAACCCAAATCTTAGGTCAATCATGTATTTATCTCTTATTTAAACAGTACTGGTTGTCTCTCGATTGTAAGATTAGTTAACTTCTACTATCTAGGTCGACAGAGCTAATTCACACACAGATATTTTGAAATCTCCTATTATAAACCCGAGAAGAATCTCTCACTCAACCTGGTACATTTCGGTCCGGAGCCATTCTCGAGATAGTGGCGGTGATATGATGGTTAACCAATCAGAATGTGGCATTTTTGATCAAAGTTTTCAAAATGCCGCAATCCGCTCGTTCATATAGGAATATACTATTTTAATCGTTGATCGATGCTCAAAGCTGTAGCCTTTTGTTTATGAAGCTGGAAAACGTTGACAGCCCATAATTATTCTTCCTTCTAAGAGCCCACAAGATAATTCACATATTATTATTGCTATTTTTTATTTTTCTTTTATGATACTCACGTCAGCCCTACCTTTAGGCGCGACTATCATAATAATTATTAAACTAAGATAAAATCATATTTGGCGTATTTCCTGTACTAAGTTCTCAAAAAGTCATACTAGCGTTTTCTCTCTTAATGTTTCAAATTACGAGAGTGGCCAGTCTTCTCAACTTGAAAAAAGGGAATTTTTTTTTTCAAGAGGTGTGATAGAGGGAACTGTACTGCTATGGTCTTATCGTGCCGAAATCGAAGAAGAAGGAAGACAGGACTAGCAGGAGAAACCAGCCGTTCCGGAACTAACATCTATCCACATCAGATATAATCCGCCACCCAGGGCGGGAATCGAACCCGCGGCCACTGCCAAAAAGCTTACCGCGGAGAGAGAAAAAAAGGACGTCTTATATCGTCCCCAAAACGACGGAGGGAAGGACAGGAATACCTTCTTTATCCTGCTCGAATAGTACTGAAAAGCCCTCTGCCAAGTTCGCTTGGTTGGTAGCGCGTCTGCCTTGTAAGC
Source organism: Diaphorina citri (assembly GCF_000475195.1). Classification (NCBI taxonomy): domain Eukaryota; kingdom Metazoa; phylum Arthropoda; class Insecta; order Hemiptera; family Psyllidae; genus Diaphorina; species Diaphorina citri. Next base: position 4,655 of record NW_007470822.1, read on the forward strand.
GCTAGGCCGCCGGGGTTCGATTCCCGTCCGGGCGCGGATTTCATCCTCAACGGTAATGGCGTTTTCCGGAACGGGTTGGCTTTTCTCCTATCCTGTCTATCCTTCTCTCTTCGATTTTCGGGACGATAAAACCTCTAGCAGTTTACCATTTCCCCTATCCCAAACCTCTTCAGAGAAAAAGACCCTTTACATCCCGCAGCAGACCAGCCACTTTCGCTTAACCTTTCACCATTATCTAATGTAGCACACTTGGGCTAATAAAAAATAAAAACCTACTTTAATTTATAATATATTTTCCCAGTGGCGCGGTCCTACATATATTTACTCGTAGTTTTGCAAACCTGCACTGTACACACTTATTGTGGGCTTTTACCAACCTTCTTTTCAACCCCCAACAGCCTGTGAAAGCCTATACAAATCAAAATGGATACTTAGGGGAGGAAGAAAGGAATTTTTAACTGTGTTGAACAATACTCATGTTTGGCCAATATTGTTCCCCAATTATTACACCTAGTTAAACTTTATGACTGACTTGGACTCGAATCACCAACCTCAGATCCAAAGTCCAACGCGTTAACCACTGTCCACTGAGGTTGGGTGATCACCACTAGGTTGGTCGTCAATGGAACTAACAGCTGTTAGCTTAACAGCCGGTTAAGACCTTTACAAATCAAATGGCCTGTTAGCTTAAATAGGCCTTCTAGGGGCTGGAAAAAAATATTGGTGAAACCCATCCTTACTTAGTAAGCTTTTTTTTTTTGTAGTTTCTAGGCCAGTTTTCATCCCCCCAGGAATTTCAGAGTAAAATTTTTAAATGTGCACTCTGTGAAATTTTCACTTTGAAAGGTACATACAATTTTACTCAAAATGAAACTTTTATTTTGTACTTTTTTTCCCCCCAAGTCCGTTTCAATGTAGGTACTTTTTTTAGTACTCATTTTAAGCCCATGCTGGCAGTTGTTTCCCTGTACATCGTCCATAAGGAACTTCCTTTAAAAAGTATCTTTATTTTGTACTTTTTTCAAGTTCGGTTTGTACTTTGGGTACCCAATTTATATGAATGGCAGTTCCTGCGACATAAGGAATTAAAATTCTGTTCTTTTTTTCTGTCCAAGTCCGTTTTTAATGTACTTTTAATAGTACCTACTTCGTACTTTTTTTTACCCGAAGGCTCAATATGTACTGATGTTTCCGTACCCCTTTTTTTCTTCTTCAATACTTTTTTCTTCTAACATTTGGGATAGTTTAGTTTAGGTCTTGTCAACAGTCAAATCCACGTTTGTACCTTGTTCCTCCTTGGACTATATGTGAAAACAATCTTACTAATATTATTAGTTGTAGTGCCATTGAAAAAATTATATATCCTAAAATAATTACTATCAACTATTTCTTTTTTTTATCGGTTAACTTAGGTTTCTCTCTGGCGGTCAGATTGTATTTTATTATTATTTTTCCCATGTTTTTTAAGTCAGTTCAATACCCCGGCCTATTTAAGTCATCATTGGAAATTAAATGTAATTCCATTGGATCAACACTTTATTTAAGAAATCTGCTTAATTCAACTTTGGATTGAGATTCGACCAGACTCCTAGAAGCTAGTTGAAAACAATGTGATTTATTTCCAACGTCGGATCAAGATTGACCACATTGTTTAATCCAGTTGGATTCACTTAAACCATCTGGCTCTTCCAGGCAGTTGACAGCCCCCTTTAGGTCATGCCACTACGTAATGTTGACATTTTTAAACCCTTTTAATTAGATTTTTATTAACAATTTACTATTTAATTATGACCATGACTAAAAATTTCATTCAACAGGAGACAAAAAGAAATAATAAATTAAAAAAAAAAAAAAAAAAAAAAATAGTCTTGTAAAAAGATCAAAAATTAAATCTCTTTATTTTACCAATACAGCCCTACAATATTATTACACCACTAAACTTTTAAAGCTTCCAAATTTCTCTCAGTAAGTATTTCTACTAATTTTTATTAGTTTTTAAGTCATACTTCATTTTAAGAGCATGATAACACAGAGTTAGTCATTGTAAGAGCAATAACTCGAGGAGTGAGTCATTTTTAAGAGCAAATAACTCGAGGAAGTGAGTCATTTGAAGAGTGATAACCTCCGAGCGATAGTGAGTCATTTAAGAGCAAGATATACTCGAGAAGTGAGTCATTATAAGAGTGAATACTCACGAAGTTTACTCCTTAAAGCAGCGAATGTGTTTTTGTATAATAGTAGCACCATCAACAAACCCAACCAAATTTAACAGATATGTAGTCCCTATCCTATTTTACTTTCATTTAGCGGATTGTCCTTATGATTAAAACCATATATGGGAAAATTGAGTACCATTCTTATTTAAACTGCTTTTTAACTTTCCTATTTTAAACTACTGACTAATTTTTTCTTCTCGCCATAACTGTCCTCGTCTCACTAAATTATAAATTTAGTCTATTAGTGCCATTCACCATCATTTCTTGTTTATTATTTCACGTTTAAATTATCAATGCAGCTTAGGAATTAAATGAATTAAACAAGTTTTTAGGGTAATTAATATTTAGAGTTAAATCTACACCTGTGCCTTTCGACAAGCTGATTTTCAACTACCTTTTATTCATAAAAAACAAAAAATCCATTAAGCTTTTTTCATTTTATTTAAGTGTACCAGATGAGACTCTATACGTCATTGAACTTTTTTATTAAGTTGCACCTTGAAATAAACAAATCACTTGATAAAATTGTACACTCATTGGTAAAACAGTTCTTTCCTGTCCTTACTTTTTTATTTTTTTGATGTTTATGCTAAAATATTAAAACAATTACCACATCAAACAAATAGTTTATTAACTTTCTACCAGATTTTTTCCTTTCACCCCACTACAGCAATTCCATCTAGTTATCTATGGTTAGGATATCTATCTGTGTTTCATTATTGATTATGCACTTATTAAAAATAAAAAATATCCCAGGAACAGCTCACCAAAATCCCTAGTTACCTCTTTAACAACTTGTTCTTATTATTATGATCATCCTCACCACCTCACTAGATTTCATATCGTCGTTACATACTATATGTACAGACCACAACACAAACGTGAGCAGAGAGGACACACGCAAAATCACGCAGGTGAGTCACCACACCGTGAGAATAGCTGAGAAATTGATTATGGCTTGGTAGAGAACACGCTTACCTCCTGGAGTCCGCGCCCAAATAAGTCAACCCTGCAGACATGCGTGTATCTGGCAATGAGTACCCGGACCCACAATCTAGTTAGCTTTATTGTTAGTAACGAGGTACAGACTGAATGGTGACTCTATGTTCTATGTCTCTACGGATCGAAGAGGGAGAAAACAGGAACACTCAGACACATAGGAGGTGTTAGAATAATGCAAATGGTACGGGCCGATCAAATGTGACTGTAATCATTATGAAGGAAACCATTCAGAACTATACGAGTAGTAGCGTGCATTGTTAATGTTATAGGATGGGTATATAAGTTATTGGAACATGGTTTACCTATGTTAACATGTTTTGTATACACTATTGATTCGAAGATATCAATTGAATCTTTCTCTATATCTATCTCAGGATGTTAATATTCAAGACATTTATACAGTTTCCTCGCCTGTATCTTCGACTATTAGCAAATTGACTTATAAGATAAAAGATACATTATATAGTATCTATACAATGACTTATATATGAGACACTCAATATACCAATAAAAGTTTCCGTTCATTTTTATTTCACTAGAAAATAGGAACTATTATATATACAACTATGACTGCAGTAGTAGCTCTCCATTCACATACTGTTTATGCTAAAGAGGTGAACATGCTAACACACACCCACCTGATGATCCAATGTAATATTTTGTTTTCACCACTACCAAAAAAAAAAAAAAAAAGATTTGAAACAATCAATTTCTGATGGAACATAGGCCAAGAAAGGTGGTTCTCTTATTTCTGTGTATAACCCTTTTGTAGAATATGAATGATTGTTCCCTACACAGGATATTAAAGGAAAATGTTTAATAATAACAATGGTGTTGACTTTCCATTTAGAATTGGTGGCAAAACGCCTGACTGGTTTTCAGGTTTGTTTTCCCTTAATCTTTGTAATTAAAATAATAATAAGTGAAGAAATCATTTATTTTTTATTTTCACAAAAATCAAGTGAAAACAAATCCAAAACAACATGGTAGGAATCCAGCCTCTCAAATTCTGTCTAATCAGAAAGATCAATCTTTATTTCTGGTGATATCCGTAGTGCACAACTCCCTTTTGGTACTTTGGTGAGTCAAACTTGGGGTAATAATAGCGTTTCTCCCAACAGAAGTATTTCAGGACAAGAGAAATAGTTCCCAATATCCCAACCATATAGGCAAGCTGTTCCCAAACTGAGATTCGCTGATTCACAGGTTGCTCGTTGAACCCCATTCCGTAGTGGGAAATAGCAAAATCGTTTGGAAGAGGTTCCCCGTAGTTTGTGCGGAACATGGGGTAGTCCCAAGGATAGAATGGGTCTCTCGAGTCGTAGTGAGTGTGGGGCAAGTGCGGGTAATCACCTGTAGCAAAACCATCATCGGGCTGTACCTCGTATTCTTCAGGGAGCAGGTTGTATTTCTTGGCTGCCTTTCTACGCTCTTCTTCGGTTTTTGGTCTTTCACCTAAAAAAAAGAAGGAAGAAAAAAATCAATATTGATTTGTCAAACCAAGTTGGGCACTGTATGGCAGCATAGCCAGCTTTTACCCATGAAACCTCTTGTTACTATCAATTATATAATTATTAATGTTTATAAACTGTTGTCGTATCATCCCAAAACAAAGAGCAAAGAAGACAGGATAGGAGAAAGATAGCTGGTCTGAAAATGAATCTCATCTGTTTAGGAAACAGTTCACCCCAGGAGGGAATTGAACCCCCAACCTGGCATTTACCTACAAGACAGAGACATTAACCTAAACGCTATAAGTCAGTCTAGTACTGGCTTATAATTTAACCTAGGTTAAAATAATATATAAGTGTAAACTTCACCCATCACATTGTTTAGCCTGCAGGAGTAAATGGACTTACCAGTCTCATTCAGGCAGGATGAACAAGGTATCCAATTTCATGAAAATTTAAAGATCTTACCTGGCAGCCAGTCAGGAGTGTAGACAAAAGCTGTCCTTACAGAGTTCTGTTGAAGAGACAACACTTTGCCCAGTGACTTCACTTGACTTAGAACCCGTAGTTTGTTCATGATCCTGTCGTCACTACACAACTCTCAAGATGTTACAAAACGGTTCACAACCCTTTGAGTGAGTAGCTAATTTTCAAAGCTCCTTCTCTGGAGAGAGATTTTAGGTGGAAGAAAACCCAGAAATCCACAAAAAAATTGGATTTTCTGGCGAAAAATTGGCCCAAAAGTTCACAAATCCAAAACTTTGATAAGTTTTGTTTTGATTTTTTCACCTTTTGACAAAACAGCCGCTCAGCTGATTTCGAAATCA
>NW_007470823.1:0-321 GCF_000475195.1 Diaphorina citri
GGGGGAGTTCTTTTACAACACATTGGGACAAGGTCTGAATGTCACCAAGTGGTCAGCCTGGGACTATTTGGTCACAATGGCAGCTGACGATGTCTTCACTCCACAGGTTTTACCAGCCACCTGATGAGCGTTCGTTTCGTAAAAACTAAAAAAGTAACTTTTACTCATAAAAATAGACTATTACCTTCGAAAATTCTTCCCGCATGGAATTCTCCTCGAAAAGGCACTTAAAAACAGCTAAATAACGGATTAAATACAGCTTAAAACTAGATTAAAATGTTATTTTATTTGACAAAAAAATCACAAAAAGAGAAAATCGGA
>NW_007470824.1:0-321 GCF_000475195.1 Diaphorina citri
TAACTACATTACCTAATGTACCTTGTACTCACACTGATAACTTACGTATGTATACCTACCCATAGGTACAGCTTGTACTTGTACCCATAGGTACAGCTTGTACTTGTACCTACCCATAGGTACAGCTTGTACTTGTACCCATAGGTACAGCTTTTACTTGTACCCATAGGTACAGCTTTTACTTGTACCCATAGGTTCAGCTTGTACTTGTACCCATAGGTACCTACAGCTTGTACTTGTACCCATAGGACAGCTTGTACTTGTACCCATAGGTACAGCTTGTACTTGTACCCATAGGTACAGCTTGTACTTGTACCCATA
>NW_007470825.1:0-321 GCF_000475195.1 Diaphorina citri
TTGGATAATCAATACTATTTTCATTGTTTATAGTATTTTCCCACATGTGTTCATCAGCTTCAAATAAAAGATTTTCTAAATCACCTCCCTCATAAGAATTGTGAAATATATTTTTATCAATAGAATATTTCTTTATCTTTTTGTTAATTAAAATATTATTTTTTAAACAAAAATTTAATAATTTGTTTCTTGAGTTTAACTCCCAAATTCTCCAAGGTGCTATTATTTCAATATTTGGATTAAAATATTTAAAACCTAATTCAAATCTTATTTGATCATTACCCTTTCCTGTTGCTCCATGAGCAACATAATTCAGTACTG
>NW_007470826.1:0-321 GCF_000475195.1 Diaphorina citri
GTTCTCGCATTCTGATTGGTTCTTTCATTTTGGGTCGATGACTCCTTGCTGCCATATTCAAATGGATAAGGTATAATAGCCTGGTACTGTATGATACCTGTACATATCCTGACACCTCCACTGTAAAGATTAGGTACAATAGTGAAGTACCTACCTAGTTGTAATTTATTTTTTTCATCTTGTGGTAAGTGACTCATCGATGTGGTTCCATTATTAATATTATCATTGTTTGTTTTTTCAACGGAGGTACCATCTGATACCTACACGACAAACTTTAGGTGTTTTTGTCCTCAAAAACAAGAAAAGACTCATATTATTATT
>NW_007470828.1:0-321 GCF_000475195.1 Diaphorina citri
GTTGTAGGATTTGCCTGCGAATAGACAGGAGTGATCCTTGTTTTAACACTCTAACGTTCGAGTTGAACAATTTTCCAGGGGGAAATAGGTAGGATTGAAGATAAAGTAGGTAAGTACACAAGTTCGAAGAAAGGAAACTTTTTGATTTGCAAATGTGGGATATCATGTTGGTATGAGTAAATAATTGGCAAAATACTTTTACCATATTCAATTTTATTATACAGCCAGAAGTGTACGAAATGGTCTAAATATTGCTCTAGAACAAATAGCTAGAAACAAGATCTCCATTGGAGACAAAATTTAATGTTACTTTCAATTTCA
>NW_007470829.1:0-321 GCF_000475195.1 Diaphorina citri
TTTTTTTTTTTTTTTTTTTTTTTTTTCATAGGATCGTTAGGTATGGTGGGGGAACTGTAATACTAAAATTGAGACCTCGAGAGTTGAGGGGAGAACTTTTGGCGGCCGAAAAACCGCCAGAAAACGGCCGAAATTTCGCACTTTTTTCAGTTTTTCGCTTATAACCGTGCGTCCTACGCAATTTTTGATGGGAATCAAAATTATAGTACACAAAATTTCCTTTAATTTATATTCATCTATAGTGCTGCTACACCAGCCTGTATGTAGGTGTCCGCAGGTAGGTGACCGAAAAATGGTGGGATTTTTTTTTTTTTTTTTTTT
>NW_007470830.1:0-321 GCF_000475195.1 Diaphorina citri
GAGCGTGGAAGCTTGGAACATGCGGATGCATTATTTGAAACGAGTCAGAGTCTGTCTGATACAGGGTACCGTCTTCTGCCTCGTATTGTTAGGAGAAGAGGAGATAGAAAGGAAATTGTAATGAGACTGATAAGGGATATCATCATGGTAATTGTGGAAAGTATACGTAGAAGACATCTTAATTTATGCAAAGGAAAAGGTATTTCGGGAATAAAGCCTTCAGGCCTCAGTCCTCAGTGACGACTAGTTACTTATTCATTTGATGCAGTGGTAACCCTCCTCCTGCTTGCTTTTGAGGATTTCGTTCATACCCATCCCAGA
>NW_007470831.1:0-321 GCF_000475195.1 Diaphorina citri
TGTGTGTGTGCCACCAATACATGTGAAATCCTTGACGTGTCAAAAGTCAGGCGAATACATTTGCATAGGCCAGGGGACATTATAGGATGTCTTTGTGCATGCGAGCACCTACATAACCATAAGAATATGGCACAAATGACATTATTGGGATGCTGTTACCTACATAATGCACCTACACTACATAGGAGACTACTGGTCTGTCGATTCTATCATTGACAACCCCAGGGGCACGGTTTCCACTATCAATTTGCATTTCCTTTGTGAAGAAACACACGAACCAACCACACTGCTGAACACTTTGCCCGTCATTGACGACCGATA
>NW_007470832.1:0-321 GCF_000475195.1 Diaphorina citri
CCCCGGGGCCAACAGAAGGACGCGTGGAGCCTGAGGGAGGCCCCCCATACACCCCGCCTCCATCCGTCCACCCCAAAAGGGATGGGAAGACTAGAATTGCCACACTAAAGATTCAAAATAATCTTGAATCCTTGATTCGTGGCAAGGGAGCTATGTCTTAAAGAAAATAATTAATGTCTAATTAATGGAAAAAATATTACTATTACTGTTTATCCTGCCCGAATAGGGCTGAAAAGTCCCTTTACCCCAACAGTCTAAACGGCTGTAGGTTACTTGCGTCACAATTTTAACCTTCTATTTGAGGTCTCATATATTATATGG
>NW_007470833.1:0-321 GCF_000475195.1 Diaphorina citri
AAACTTTGATGAGATTATAAACTTTTGTGTGAAGCATGACAAAACCTTCAAATAGGTTAAAGTACTTAGAGTAGTTAACTCTCATACAGTATTGATATGTTCCACTCAACCTTCATGTAGTATAATATCAAGAGGAGGAAGAGTAAGGAGATGTATCAATTAGGTTTCTTTACTTGGTATAGTTTTATCACGATTTCAGTATAAGTAAATCACTTCGCAAAAACCAATGAAGAAAACGCTACCTATGCTGAAACAGTAGACGAATCTTTTTATTGAGAGTGGAGAGAGTATGTGAAATGAAAACAATGTTATAAAAGATTC
>NW_007470834.1:0-321 GCF_000475195.1 Diaphorina citri
GGATCTACCGTCCGCCATTTTGTATCTGGAGGCAGCGGCTAAACAAGAGCCTGACAATGCAGAAGTGTGGTTGAGTCTCGGAATCTCATTGGCGGAAAATGAACAGGTGAGTTGAATTTGTTTCGCTAGGTCGCAGGTTCGATTCCAGCCCGGTGCGCACTTTAGAACCTGTTCATTCTTCGATTTCGGGACCACGAAACCTCTATCGACCATAAAACATCCTTTTCAGTCAGTGGCAGCACATTGAATTCACAAAGTTCCCCCTTTACCATCACACCTTTAACCTTTACCAGCCCTAAAAGGCCTGATTGAGTCCAAAAT
>NW_007470835.1:0-321 GCF_000475195.1 Diaphorina citri
CAAATGAGCTCTGATCTCGAAATTTGTTGCGACGACCTATGAACTCAAAGCGAGAAAGTTTTAGATAACACTTCAGTCAATCATTTAAGACCGGTTTTGGCGTTACCTATGTTAAGCTACGCCGAGGAAGGCCAATAAATCGATGTGTGACTTAAACATTATAATGGGAAGAAAGGGAGAATGGGCTCTAGTCTTGATTTTAAATCAGTACATGAAAGTAAAATCAAAAAATAAAATCAAGAATGATAATAAGCTGAATATTAAACAAATTAGGTAGGTACATAGGTACTGATTTTCTCTAATCACGATCGAATAAACTAC
>NW_007470836.1:0-321 GCF_000475195.1 Diaphorina citri
AGAATCCAATATTATTGTAAATAGAAATGACACTTTTGCCGAATTTTGAAGATCTCATCTCATAAATAAGGTTTAACAATTAAATTATGTGAACAAATGTCACTCCTTCATGTACAATACTCGTAGATAGGTAGTTATTCTAACAGTAACAGAGCAAAATATATAGTTTTAATTGTCTTTAACAAATAGACAAGAATGCCTTTTTTCAACGTCTTTTTACAAAAAGTACAGAATGAAATGTGAAATGACTAATAATAACACAACTTCGTGTCTAAAATCATTTATAACGTGGCTCTCTCCTTACCTCACTTCTACTTGTCA
>NW_007470837.1:0-321 GCF_000475195.1 Diaphorina citri
CATTGACATGACTAAATTGACATAGCTAGTAAATTCAACCAAGTTTCGCATTTTGACAATCAACAAAATAATGTCAAATGTCATTAGTTCGGCTACCAGGAGAAAGTTCGCAGATTTCTGTGTTTATTTTGGCTCTTGTAACATATTGCGTTCCCCAAGCGACTTCTGACAATATCAAAGTATGTAAGTACCTACCTGTAATTTCTAATTCTAAAGACCCTTTTCTTTCCAATGGGTATGTACTTTTTTAAAAACCTCTGTCTATCTACACTCAAAACATCAAATATTAGGTAAATAACAATCAGTGCCAGGGCCGTAGGT
>NW_007470838.1:0-321 GCF_000475195.1 Diaphorina citri
TTTTGAACGAACGAACCGTAATAACGCGACGTTTTTCCGATGTCTGTTCGTTTTCTCTATCATTACTCCCTTCTCCGTGGTTGAAGCTGTTTCAGAGAAAAATTCCCTCATAAGATCTTGGCCACCCTGTATATCTGTTGACATAGTGAGAATCGTTTTACCTGAATCTACTGGAATATTATTTTCCTTCGAATTTTTCAATTCGAGAAGGAATGCTGTTATTGCGATGTTTGATTTTTACCATTTTTTTTCCAATATGAATTTGCATTCTCCGCACCGAACTACTTACCTAGATATTGTAATAGCACCTGTAGCAAGAGT
>NW_007470839.1:0-321 GCF_000475195.1 Diaphorina citri
TTTTTTTGGTCACGATTTTATCTAAATTTCTCGAGATCATTGCCAAGGGATCTAAATATTTCAAAGATAACCTAAAAGCCATTCCAAGCTGTTGCTCCATTTATAATTTATACACTTTGACCTTTGCACAAATTTTCGCGTATAAATTGATCTAACGCCAAAATTCGAAATAAGATCGTGTGCAAAGTGCAACATTTAGTAAAATCCTGTACCAAGACGAGATATTTTCCTGGATCAAAATCTTTATCTGAGCACATTACAAAAATTACTCATTGCTTTTGGAGTTTTGGCACATCCGCTAAAATTATCATTGAATCATCC
>NW_007470840.1:0-321 GCF_000475195.1 Diaphorina citri
CGCAATATAATCATCACCTAGTCTATACGAACCAAAATGATAGTATTGCCCATTATTCTACAACTAGTCTACTATGTAAAGGTATAATTACAGCTGATAGTAATAATTGTAAACCTGTCACTGTTACGATGTTAACAGCCTCTTCAGTTCCCTCTACAATTATTACAAATAATGTCGTCTCTTACAATTTTTATCAAACCTACACTCTGCTAAACTCGGTTCATAACCCTGGGTCCATTCTTCTTCTTCTTCTTCTTCTTGCTTGTAATATTTTAGCTTCCAGTCATAGGGCAGAACCCCAAGTTACACTATACTATCTCA
>NW_007470841.1:0-321 GCF_000475195.1 Diaphorina citri
TTTAGGATCGAGAGTAAATAGTGTCCGTGTTGGACATTTGGATTTGGTCACTACAAAAGATTTGAAAAAGGTCTAAAATATGTATGGAAAGTATAATTATGTCCAATTATGTATTCTTATTGTCATCGCATAGGCGGACCACATTCACATTTTCTTTCAAGAATAGGCTCATTGAAATCAAAGGAGAGTTGAATCACAAGGTTTGACCAAAATAACAAACCCAGTGAATCCTCATGTTTGAGAAAAATGTCAACAGTAATACTGATCGTTCCTTCTTTCCAATTCAAACAGACCATTTTGGGTATTTGGAGGGGGGGGGGG
>NW_007470842.1:0-321 GCF_000475195.1 Diaphorina citri
TAATCAATATATTAGGAATACACAGAAATCACCTAAAATAAACAAGTCAATTAGAATATTCTATCAGAATACAAATGGATTAAAAAGTAAAACCATTACGTTCTATTTGAATACCCTTAATGAAGATTATGACATCATAGCTATAACTGAGTCATGGCTATCAGATGACGTCACAAATAATGAGCTGTTTGACAAAAGATATGATGTTTTCAGACAGGATAGGGATTTCAAAGCAACAAATAAAAAACGAGGTGGCGGCTTAATATTTGCAATTAAAAAATCATTCCAAGCTGCCCCACTCACTCACCTGAATAAACGTAC
>NW_007470843.1:0-321 GCF_000475195.1 Diaphorina citri
GCACCACGACCTAACTTGGTACCTTTCCCTATTTTTCCAGTGCGGAAGGCGATGACGATTTGGAAGACGGAGAAATTCTGGAAGAAGGAGAAGTTCCGGATGATGACGAAGAAGAAAACAACGAGAACATCAAAAAGGACAGCAATAGCAACACAGAAAATACCAACAAGAAAGCTATAGACAGCGTCACTCCTAAGGGATTCGGACCGAATTCAAATCAGTTCGGGTCCAACCAGTTTGGTGCGAACAATGGCAGTCAGTTTAATAGTCAATTCGGGGGGAACCAGTTCAATTCTAGCAATCAATTCAATAGTGCCAGTA
>NW_007470844.1:0-321 GCF_000475195.1 Diaphorina citri
GATTTCGGGACACTAAGACCCAGTTTGTTACAACTTTTTTTAAAGGATGGGGGTGGGGGGGAACATACCCAAAAATGGGTAAGAGTACAAGTTTGAAACTCATGACGGCCCTAAAATCCTCACTGTGGGGGTGAAAAAGATTTTTAATAAATTAATTACCAACCATGGGCACATTATTAGTGGAGATAGCAAGTGCACCGAAAATCTCAATACTGAATAGCGCCTTACAATTTTATTGTGCTTTTGATTTTAGTTTGGCTTCGTGTCAAACATGCCTGACTCGGTTTCGAGCTCTGGTAGCGGCGGTTGTAAATTTATTAA
>NW_007470845.1:0-321 GCF_000475195.1 Diaphorina citri
AACATGCTCTTTAATAAACTAACTTAGGACGTGAGAAGTGGAGAGAAAAAAACGTTGTTAAATAAAACGACGTTTTTTGTGTTACTTTATTATGCAGGGAAAAAACTCGTCAGGGACGAGGGACGGGGAGAGGAACTGCAACGAGCAAAACATCGCATCAACAGGGTGGGACATTCTGAAGCAGGGAAATTTCCCTCTGAATCCTCTCATGCAATGGAGAAAATAAAGCGTCATCTCAAGGTACTAATAATTCAATTCTTAATATGTGGGTCAAAAATTCATGCTGTAATTTTGTCAAATTTTATTTCTGAATCTACTAGT
>NW_007470846.1:0-321 GCF_000475195.1 Diaphorina citri
CAAATACATTATACATTGAAGGAAAAGAGGCATACAGAGGAATAACACTAGGTACTCCAGACATATTTAGAGAATGATAGATTGACATTTCAATTCGGAGAATAGTAATGGAGGAGTAGGATGCCAACAACATCCACAGAACGAAAAGCAATTACCTGACTGTAAGAGAGGGAAGAGAGAAGAAATAGCTTAGAACACAACAGAACTTTATTTAATAACTTTTTACATCAGGAAATTTTTTAATATAGTTATATTTTGACTTTTTACGGTGAAAATCATGCCACTTTCACTGTGAAAGAGAAAGTGAGAGAGGCAAAGAGA
>NW_007470847.1:0-321 GCF_000475195.1 Diaphorina citri
CGCTCCAAGGTCTTATGTCAGAAACAAAAATTAAATGAAAAATAAATTAATAATGAAAAGTAATCGAGAAAGTTTCAGGATTTTACTTGAAACAAAGAAAAGAAATGTTCCATAAACAGCTCAGAGCTTAATTTGAGTGGACTGTGGAGAACTCAAAGAAATTAGGCAGGTACCTACCTCATTATCAAATTCGTATGGTAGGTTGGTAGGTAGGAATAGCCTAGGTGCCCTATTATAGGTCAGGTGTGCACAAAGTGCGGCCCGCGGGCCGCATGCGGACCTCGAGCTCCTTTCGTGCGGCCCGCGAGCTCATTTCGATTT
>NW_007470848.1:0-321 GCF_000475195.1 Diaphorina citri
AAAAAGTTCATCTTTAGGTGGCCTTTTCAGCCTTTTCTCCAGCTCCTGAAAAATAGTCCACACCGTAGAAGCTTCGAACTCGTAGAATCTTAACCCATCCTTTAGGGCTGTTTGCCCCTGCACCTAAAAGATGTCTTGAGGAGTATTAAGTGCCTCTTAAGTAGAGATTTTATACGTCCCGACTGAACTATTTTTGCTGAAAGTCTGGCAGAACTTAAAGATTATGAAAGCAGTAAAGGCCGTAGGTATTTAGTAGGTAGTTTGTGAAAACTACTGTGTGTAAAACAAAGTTTTTTTTTTTAAGACAAAGTCTACACAAGG
>NW_007470849.1:0-321 GCF_000475195.1 Diaphorina citri
GTCGCTGCTCCATATTCTTTTCAGGAGATTCTGGATGGATCTGTCCTGCGGCCTCCATAACCCCTCATATCTCACATCCTTGTTCTAGTCTTTTCCCATTCTATACGTCTCCTACCTCACATTTCTCACCTCTCACTTCGTCTCCTACCTCATATTTCTCACCTCTCACTTCGTCTCCTACCTCATATTTCTCACCTCTCACTTCGTCTCCCACCTCATATTTCCCACCTCTCACTTCGTCTTCTACCTCATATTTCACACCTCTAACTTCGTCTCCTACCTCATATTTCACACCTCTAACTTCGTCTCCTACCTCATATT
>NW_007470850.1:0-321 GCF_000475195.1 Diaphorina citri
TCTATTCCATTCCGTGTTGTAACTGTCAATACCAGCATACATAATTTATTTCCACATTACTGAACCATTAGTAGCATCGACCCCGTATAATGAAAGCGGCACAACCCCCTCTCTCACTCTCCTTCTTGTTCCATCAACGTTTCAATGTATTTTTTTGTTATTAAAAAAAAGGTGTAAAAAGCATGGCAGATTATAGTGATCCCACTGTGGCTCGTGTACAGAAGATATGAGAGCTTTGAAACATGAAAACATCAAATGGACAAACTATGCCATATGCAGGCAAATGCGGGAAGCAATTGAACCTATTGTAAACAACGTTAA
>NW_007470851.1:0-321 GCF_000475195.1 Diaphorina citri
TCAATAGCAATTTACTAATGGTCTTCTCTAGCATTGATTCTTGTTCTTTTCTCTCAACCTCTTTCCCTGTCTCTTACTACTTTCTCTCTCTCTCTCCCTGATTCTTCTCTTCCTTTATCCTCCATCTCTTCTTCTCTGCTTTAAATAAAGCCATTGAATTGTTCTAATAGGTAACAGGTGTGAAATAGTTATTTTTTACTAAAACAGAGAGACGATCAAGAAACTACAATCAAGAGAGAAAACTGCCATAATGATCGCCGATCTTCAATAATTGGAGACGGTGTGACAAGAAGAAGAAGAAGAAGAAGAAGAAGAAGAAGA
>NW_007470852.1:0-321 GCF_000475195.1 Diaphorina citri
TTTTTTCCAGACTTTGCGATATTGGACACGAGATTCCACCATCCTCCATTGTAAACAAAACCGAGAAACAATACATCATAAAGATAAGAACCAAACGAAGTCGTGAGTTATGATTTAGCTTTTTATGAAAGAACCTTGTGCGGGATTTGCTATTGTTGTATTAGTGTGGCACTCTTGCCACCCAATCACTCAGTGTGCCACTAATTCCAAGTTATTGCTAATTGTTACCGTGAGTATGGCATGACCCAATGTCTGTTCCCTTGGAATCAAGAGACATGATTGTAAGAACCACGGAAATCAGGAGACAAATTCTTGAGGGAA
>NW_007470853.1:0-321 GCF_000475195.1 Diaphorina citri
CTCACAAATGTCAAAGACACAAAACAGGCGAAAAGAAAAGATATTTAGGTATTTTTAAAAATATTTCATTTTCTTTTAAGAAGAGCTCATTACAAAAAGAGTATTGTTTATGTCTGTTGTTTTGAGATACAGAAATATCATTTGAATATTATATAACGTTTCTAGGTAAATTTCCAGTCACGTTTTTCGAGTTACGATTACGAAGCTAGAAGTAAGGTAGGAAGCTAAGAAGCGCAATTTTAATTATGTTTTGCACATTGCCTACTCAAAAAGTTATCAGGCATTCATACAAAGTTTTCCAGACATTTTTTCACAGTACTG
>NW_007470854.1:0-321 GCF_000475195.1 Diaphorina citri
AGAAAGTATTTCTCATTTTTTCTCCTTGGAGTTCTTTGGCAAGAGATATTAACGGGTTCATTGGTCTTAAGAACTCAGACAGACTGGTGAACAGCAACTCACACCCCTATAAGAACAAAAATTTAGGTCGAGGATTTGATCCCTGCCCGGGGCCATACCAAAAAGTCGATTTTTTTAGGCTGATGATTCCTCCTTGGTCGTCAAAATATCAATATAGGGTAAGTGTACCATTTATTCGCCCAACTAAAAAACGTACCATTTATTGGCCCACCTGTACCATACGCCACATAAGTCTGAACTGGACGAACTTTTTCAAGATCC
>NW_007470855.1:0-321 GCF_000475195.1 Diaphorina citri
CCGCGAACATAGTCGCCAAATCCGCGAACATAATCGCCAAATCCGCGAACATAATCGGCAAATCCGCGAACATAATCGTGAAATCCGCGAACATAATAGCGAAATCCGCGAGCATAATCGCAAAATCCGCGAACAAAATCGCCAAATCCGCGAACATAATCGCGAAATCCGCGAACATAATCGCGAAATCCGCGAACATAATCGCCAAATCCGCGAACATAATCGCGAAATCGGCGAACATAGTCGCCAAATCCGCGAACATAATCGCGAAATCCGCGAGCATAATCGCAAAATCCGCGAACAAAATCGCCAAATCCGCGA
>NW_007470856.1:0-321 GCF_000475195.1 Diaphorina citri
AGGTGAGACAGGATATTGTTTCTACAGTTTGGCATGGGAGTGGTAACTTAAAAACAAGGCAAGTTTACCAACCTTGCCCATCTCAACCCGGTACATAACCGCGACCTGAGAGTGAGAAGGAAGTTAAGAACGATAGAATTTGAAAACGGTGCGGGAATAAGGCGTTTGGAAAATTATTAATAAAACTTTATTTATTTTTAAAGAGGGCAATATTAGAAAGTACCTACAGTAGTCGTATTTTCCTTTCGGAAACGATGCCGATGGCGTGCCATCTAGGATTTCCTATGGCCTAGTACAGGCGCTATCACTCCAAAAAAAAAT
>NW_007470857.1:0-321 GCF_000475195.1 Diaphorina citri
ACAAAACATCAAGTAAGCTCAATTATAGAAACTAAAAATATAATGTAAGTGGTAGTGATTGCAAATGATCCACAGATTCATTAGATGTGATTTTATCGGATTCTGAATATTATTCTGAAGTGGTCTTTGCTCAAAGTTTTTTCAAAATTTCTTCAGCGTTAGTCCGGGCAATGATTAGTCCAGTTATATGAGTGTGGATATCTAAACCCCAGAATACACATGAGGTGTAGTAATAATTTAGCAGTACCATTTATAGCGACAAAAATATTTAAACACTAAAATCTAAATTTACATTCAAACTAATTAATTGAAATGATAAAA
>NW_007470858.1:0-321 GCF_000475195.1 Diaphorina citri
AGGTACCAATTAAGAATTAGGCACTTAAAAACACGAGTAGTGTCAACATTTTATACATAATAATTAATTTTATGGAACATTATATTACTAGATAATCTTATACACGTATGCTTTTAAAACACGTTTTATTGTACGTAAAAGTGATTCAATACTCAAAGTTCAGTCAAATTAGGAGTTTTCCTAAACTTTGGAGAAAATTTTCAAAAAAATGGAACACATGAGGCCCATATTTGTATTCTCTTCGAGTTCTGCCTGATTTTTGAATATTTCGATCTCATGAGGAAGATTCCATAGGAAAACTGTTTATTCCTCCTTGAAAAC
>NW_007470859.1:0-321 GCF_000475195.1 Diaphorina citri
CAGAATAAGTGCAAAGTTGCTGCCAAAAGTAGGCTGTCACAGAATATTATTTTGCCTCCTTCTGCCAGCCTAGTTAGCCGTGTAAGCACTAGGTCGAGGTTTCGATTCACGCCTGAGGCAAACCTTAACCAACCTCAGTGATGCAGTGGTTAACGCGTTGGACTTTGGACCTAGTTGTAATAATTGAGGAACGATATTTTTGTGACAAGCATTTAGGTATGCTTAATACATTCAAAAATTCCCTTCCTTAACTTTATCCTAACGGGCACAGCCTGTTTTTTCTCTCTTCGATTTCGAGACGATACGGCCTCCCTTGTTAAG
>NW_007470860.1:0-321 GCF_000475195.1 Diaphorina citri
TCATCCGATTTTTCCCCCGAATGTCCTGTAGGCAATATAATTTAAATGAGAGTGTTTCCACTTACACACGACACGATTATTTTCCGAAGGACACAGAATGGCCTTGTACTTGAAGGCAAGGTAATTTAAATGACAGTGTGCCAATGCCAACTTACGCTCGACACACAAAATCTCCTTGTAAGCAATTTAATTTAAACGAGAGTGTTTCCACTACACACGACACGATTTTTGTGAACTACAAGCGGGAACCGGCCTTTACTGCTTCTCAAGGCAAATTGGTTTTGAATTTCTCACGCGGAGTCGAACCCGGGACCTTCTGTA
>NW_007470861.1:0-321 GCF_000475195.1 Diaphorina citri
TAATAATAATAATAATAATAATAATAATAATAATAAAAATCACAACTTTGGTGCTCACTGCAGCATTGTAGGATTTCCTGACTACAGTAGAACCCCGATTTTCTGAACCTCAGTTATATGAACTCGAAAATCCGAGTTGTTTTTTACTCGAAAATCAATTTTTTTTTCTGATAATGCAAACAAAAGTTTCCGATTTTTATTTTATTTAAAATAACCCTCACAGAAATTGTAAACAATCTTATATTATAATCTTATATTATAAGAACGAGATCCATTCACTCATTCACATTTCACATTTCATAGTTCACACACTGATCGCTC
>NW_007470862.1:0-321 GCF_000475195.1 Diaphorina citri
AATATTTGCTAGATGTTTAGCAAACGCATCAGATTTAGACTTGTTGTCTCTAACCCAAGTACCGTCACTGCATAGTAGTGGCGGCGCTTGTAGGATGGGTCTTTTTATAGATTTTGTGGCTTTCCATAAACTGTAATCAGTTTGTTGATTAGGAGTAAGCTCACTAAGATAATTAGCAAATGAATCTCTTTTGACCTTTTGAATTTCAGCCTTAAGCTTTCCAACAAGGCGATTCAAAATCGTCTTGTCAGAGGGAGCACGAGAGCGTTGCCATCGCTTTCGGGCTTTTCTCTTCTCTTTCACCAAGGCAGTAATTTCCCT
>NW_007470863.1:0-321 GCF_000475195.1 Diaphorina citri
TTGAAAGGAGAAAAATTAATCTTATTAATCTGCTAAAAAAAACCAAGAAGGAAAAGACCCATAGGTAATACTAGTTTCTATCAAAATTCAAAGCTTAGATCTCTTCAGGTAAAATTCAGGATAAAATACTGAAATAAGTAATCACTGGTATACCATAAGTCTCATGACGTGAGGATCCCTAGCTACTAGACGTCTTCGAGCTAGGAGATCTCATCTCTTTACCTAGGTACCTATAAGATAACTCTGTAACAGGTACTCCAAAATAGATAGCTGGTGCTAGTGCCTTTTTCGATATTCTTGATTTACACAGGAAAAGCAGGT
>NW_007470864.1:0-321 GCF_000475195.1 Diaphorina citri
ATGAACTTTCCACCAAACTCTCCCGGGCAAAGTTTTCCTGCATTGGCTCTTGATATTGGGTCTAAATATGGCTGCCTGCCCCCGAAAACCACAGCTCATTGTGAAAATCTCCGTTGAAATATATTATTCAGGGTGGAATGTATTGATTAGAGCTTATGAAATTCAGGTAAGATATTCTCTTGAGAGCTCAAAAAATGGTAGGTATTAAATTTACCCATTTTTTTCTTTTTTTCTTCTTCTTCTTCTTCTTCTTCTTCTTCTTCTTCTAGATGCCCGAATCCGAAATTGAACGATTTGGAAAATAGATTTCAACTTGGGGGG
>NW_007470865.1:0-321 GCF_000475195.1 Diaphorina citri
CGCATGTAGTCAGGGTTTTTTCCACTCCTGTTTTGCCCTCAAAAAAAGAAAATAATAATCACTACCTGCACCTCAGAAGTATCCATTATAAAAAGCCTATCAAACTCGTCATCAATCGATAGCTGTGATTCAAAGGCTAATAATAGGAATGTAATGAAACTTGGTGTACCTTCCTAAAACAAGACATACTTTGCAGCGGCACCTACGTTTGGGCTTCATAGCAAGAAGAAGTATCCGAGTCCACGAACTTATCAAACGACCCTCGTAATCTCGGTGTAAGCAATCAGAATGGCTAAAATTTTTGATTTTTTTTTTTTTTAA
>NW_007470866.1:0-321 GCF_000475195.1 Diaphorina citri
CCAGGGGGGCATGCTATAACATTTCTGTCCATGCTATATTGGTCCTTAGGGCGTTGGATAGTTTCCCAGTTGACTACTGAATTACTGATGGCAAGAACCCATGCAAGATGGAGCTCCCAGTTTGCGTTTCTTAGAAATCTTAGAATCGAAGATTGGAAGAAATAGGTATCTCTTTCAATTTAAAGGAGGGGCCTATAATGATGACATTTCTTAGAAGTCTGATTGACTTGGAAAAACGCCTTTGTGTATTTGTCCAAATAATCAATTGATTAATTAATTAAATTAAATTAAATTGAAACACTAGACATCTTTTTTTCGTTC
>NW_007470867.1:0-321 GCF_000475195.1 Diaphorina citri
TCTCTCTCTCTCTCTCTCTCTCTCTCTCTCTCTCTCTCTCTCTCTCTCTCTCTTGAGAATTTTATTAATGTTTTATTTTACAACATAAGGTACCTTCTCCCGCCCCTTTTTCCATAGAATTTGAAGATCAAGCGATCAGTATAACAAGTGAATACCT
Source organism: Diaphorina citri (assembly GCF_000475195.1). Classification (NCBI taxonomy): domain Eukaryota; kingdom Metazoa; phylum Arthropoda; class Insecta; order Hemiptera; family Psyllidae; genus Diaphorina; species Diaphorina citri. The sequence continues at coordinate 158 of NW_007470867.1, forward strand.
ACTTGTTCCTTTCCAACCTTGAACCCGTATCAGCCCCCTTTATTCATGAAATCATGACCTTTTCATGTACATCGGCCCCCTTTCACATCTTTTTTTACTTTCCTTATCCTATAGGAAGGAAAGTAATGTAATCGGGTCAAATTTTCGATGGTCAGTTTTTAGTG
>NW_007470868.1:0-321 GCF_000475195.1 Diaphorina citri
CGTCTTGGGTATAGACCCTAGTGTGACATAGGTTACACCTACCAGGACATAGGTCTGGAGAGGGACATAGGTCCCATCATCATTCATAGCGACTATGTTGGACAACTATTTAGTCCCCCCCCCCCATATTTAGTACATCAAGATCCCGCATTTAGTTTGGTAAATGGTCGCATTTACTACAGTACGTATCTTCCAAATGTGACAAGGTTGCGACAGGAAGGGAACAAGCTGGGCCCGAAAAGTCGTAGGGTGTCTAGTCGTACCTTGGCCCCCGTTGTACCTTGGTCCCCTGGACTTTTCTGGTAACTGGCGCCACCTATC
>NW_007470869.1:0-321 GCF_000475195.1 Diaphorina citri
ATTTTTTGTTATTAATTTTAATTTATTATAATTATAAACCAAGAATAATTAACATTCATTTGATATTTGTTCAAAATTATTAATCCCTTCTTGTTTTCCTACGTCCTACCTTACTGACATTTCTTAGAATAGGTACTTTGTACCTGTATTATCTATGATGTTATACAGCCTATACCTACCTAGATAAATACCCAAGTTTCTCTTTGTTTTCTTTAGGAGCTATAAGCTACTTACATACATGGATAAAAGTATTAGTATGATATGCAATTAAGATAGTTTTGAAAATGCTCTTAATTTATGGAGTCATATTATTGATACCTA
>NW_007470870.1:0-321 GCF_000475195.1 Diaphorina citri
TGAGACGGTCAGGGCTGGGTTCGAACTCCGCTCGCACACGCCAAATATCTACATGAATGGCTTCTGCCGCAAGATCTCGTTCATGAAGAATTTCAACGTCAGGTAAGTTCCTTATTCCTACATTACATTGAAATGGGGGGTCTTTTCTGACGAAATTCCTGCGTGTGGAGTCCAATATGTAGGACTATTGCACCCCTCCTAATTCCTAGAAATTGTATGAACTCACTTTGTACTTCTGCTCAGTTGATGTTCACGTTTTATCCAGTTCGCTTCAAAGTCAGTAGATAATTTGTGGGTGAATCTAAAATTTTGTTCCATCCT
>NW_007470871.1:0-321 GCF_000475195.1 Diaphorina citri
TTTTCTCTTTAGATTTTGTTTTTGTGCTAGTTTCCTTCTTTTACAGGAACAACATTCGATCTTTTCTCTTCTTCCTTACACCTTCTTCTAATTCCTTTTTACTCTTTTATTATTTATCTTGTTTTTTCTTTCAATCCTCTTTCTTTTTTTTCCTTTGATAGATGACATTTTCTCCCCCAGTTTACAAAATAAATTTTCCCGTTTGATATATTAGCTTTCATTCTTGTTTCTGTCAATTTTTCCAAAATAAGAAAAACATGGTTGCCATAATGTATAAAGTCACACATACTCTGTATTTCTCGCTGTGTGTTATAATATCCC
>NW_007470872.1:0-321 GCF_000475195.1 Diaphorina citri
TGCCAGAGGTGCTAAATCTCTTTCACGGTTGAGAAAATGGTTCAAATAATTTACTAACCATCAAAGATCACAAGTTCATAAAAGAGATATATGTATATATATATATAAAAAGAGGGCGAAAGAAATAATATATGTAGATGATACAGGAAGTTGGGAAATTAGGGACACCTGAAATCATGCATACTTGCAGGTACGCAAATGAAAATATCTGCGTTTAATTATATCACGGATCAGGATTCTCCTTTTTTTTTACGAGCAGGTATGCATCATCTCAGACCGTACTAATTGGTACTCCTGGTGGACTGGTACTCAGTACAGTGT
>NW_007470873.1:0-321 GCF_000475195.1 Diaphorina citri
GTAAGGACCTGCTCACACAACCACACTCTCATTAAAACCACTCACTCACACAACCAGTACAACCACACACTCATCATACAACCACACTCTCAATCTTGCCATACATATGCATTTACTTACCTCTCTTTTCAATCTCGCCTCCTCTTCTCGTCCCGAAATCGAAGAACAAGGTAGAACAGGATAGAAAAAAGCCAGAGTCGCTATCCGTCTAGGTAGAGTCCGCGCGGGAATCGAACCCGCGATCTAGCGCTTACAAGGCAGGCGCGTTACCCTCAAAGCTAACCATTCTGGAAATTATTAGTATACTTATTTGTTTTCCCA
>NW_007470874.1:0-321 GCF_000475195.1 Diaphorina citri
ACGCCAGCATTGTGCAGGAAATCTGAGGGGATAAGTATGGGTATAAATAAGAATACATATAAGCAACTATATTTAAGTGGGTTACTTTAACTAGGTAACATTATGAATTGACTTGGACTCGAACCACCAACCTCCAGATTTGAAGTTTTCTGTTCTTATCAGCTTAAGGGGGAAAATGTTCGCTTCTGCGTCAAATTAGTATTATTAGTTTATGGGATAACTATTATTTAATCTCATTTGAAGCAACCTCCGCGGCCGAGTGGGTATCACACTAAGCTTGCACTCCGGAGGTCTCGGGTTTGATTCCCGGCGGGGTCGAAG
>NW_007470875.1:0-321 GCF_000475195.1 Diaphorina citri
CCGCCATTACACCAGACGTGTGGAGCAAGCCTATTTTACTTATGGGTAGAAGGTAGATATATCTGCATTTTATCTGCCTATATGTTTCAATTTGAAATTCAGTCCAAATATAACCAAATGCAACCACAAGTGACACTTTATGTAAGTCATTAACACAAACATTCTCTCTCTCTCTCTCCCTCCTCTCTCTCTCCCTCTCTCTCTCTATCTCTGTCACGAGGGAAAATTCAGATCTAAAATAGCACAAAGTGGGGCAAAACGGAACTCGAGGGGTACTGCGGCACATTTTGAGTAGGGCAGGGTGGGGTAAAGTTAGCACGC
>NW_007470876.1:0-321 GCF_000475195.1 Diaphorina citri
AAAAAAAAAAAATAATAAAATAAAAATAAATAAATAATAAAGTAAAGCAAGAAGACGTAAAAAACAAAGAGGTTCTTCTCATTTCTGTAGTGACTATACGGTTTAATGACACACATAAATAAATAAAATAAAATAAAATAGCCTTTATTGATGTTTTATGTATAAATATAAATAACAATTTAGCAAGGGAAAAATATTCAAACATAGATAGATAGATATATAGATATATAATGTTTTATTTGTTTTTTTTTTTTTAAATTTACAAATATAACATACATATGGGTTGGCAAATGGTTTAGCTACATATTATAAGGTTTAATT
>NW_007470877.1:0-321 GCF_000475195.1 Diaphorina citri
TCCAAAAAAATTGTGAAGAAGCTCTCAGCTTCACCACAAATAAATCATGATTTAGATGATTTTAGATTTTTAATGCTTTTCAAGAGAGGAAAAAAAAACTGAAAACTGTTTTAAAGGTACTTCTTATTCAAGGGAACCCTTCATTAGCTAGAAACTTAATATTACTCATGTTCTACAACATAATATGCATAAGTAGGTACATAGGTAATATCAGTTCTATTCACCCACTCTTCTGAAATACAATAGGGTAAGTGTACCATTTATTCGTCCACCTAAAAAACGTACCATTTATTGGCCCACCTGTACCATACGCCACATAAG
>NW_007470878.1:0-321 GCF_000475195.1 Diaphorina citri
ATTTTATTTCTACGTGACATAAATGACTCAAGAATCGTGTCTTGGTGTCTTTCTACTTACAGCGAGCGATCTGTCAGTAGATCATTAATTTCTTTTCGCTCTTAGTATCTATAGAAGTCTAGGAATCTATGTAGATTGTAGATCATACATTATTGAGATTGCTATAGCAGCGTCCACATTTGACGCACGCGCGTCGATGGAAGTCTATCGGACGATGTCTTTTTTTTCCATCGACTTAAAACGGTCCATACTTCGTAGATCGTATGTCGATCGATCGTCGGCTAAGTGTGGAGGCTGCTTTTCAGTATATAGGCATTCCTG
>NW_007470879.1:0-321 GCF_000475195.1 Diaphorina citri
CCTCATATGCTGTCTATGTGTAATAGGTTAACAGGTTGGATGTTCATACAGGAATACAACAGCTCCCCACATCTTCAACACCACGGTCACTCATGCAAATACTCACCACGCTCAATGTTACTTATCCTATTATACGTACCTATAATAGTTTTTAGCCACAATAATAGCTCTGGACTGAATTTCACATTTCTGTAAAATTTTCACTTTCCACGCACAGTCAAAATTTCTAGTAAATAACCGGATAATATATCGACCAAGTAGGTATTAGGTCATAAGAATTACTTCCAGCATGTATTCTATGAGAGAATTACTATGAGAACA
>NW_007470880.1:0-321 GCF_000475195.1 Diaphorina citri
TACCCCAAAAAAAGTTCATGACACGTTCTAGAAATCTAGACCACACACATACCTACATAGGTACCTACATAACTGTGCGAATCAGCCAACATAGGTATCTAACAGATATTTATTTGTTTAAGCAAAATGTTTCCCAAATTTTTACTTCCAACTCTTGTCTCTTCGATTACAAGTCCAACGTTCGACCTCAGAAAAATACCAACCTCAATCACGTCAGTACTACCGAATCCAAATTTGCCGCCATTTAGCTCCAGATAGCTGGGCAGTCGTGATGCGTTCGCCAAGATCCCGGGCGGCGCGCCATGCCCGGGCGCAAACTGG
>NW_007470881.1:0-321 GCF_000475195.1 Diaphorina citri
AACTCACACAGCTTCATCTTCCTTGAACTGATCTCGTACCAACACAGACACACGTTAGATATCTCAAACAAGGCAATCGCAGGGACTATAGAGAATAGAGACACTGACTACTGACTTGATGACAGTAGACAAAAAAGAGTACCTAGGTACTTTATAGTAGGTAACAGAAACACTCACTTGTGACTTGAATTAGCGCAAGAATAAAAAGAGGTTGAGAAAACTAATTACCTATTAGGTAAGTAGGTACCTACGAAAAACGAAATTTTACTTCAAATTCTTCAAAAGTTGTGAGGTCTTGACAAACAGAAAATAAAATTACAA
>NW_007470882.1:0-321 GCF_000475195.1 Diaphorina citri
GAATTATGTGTTTTTCTGTATTCCATATTCCTCTGTTCCTCAATTGCTGGTACACGTATTCCATTTTCAATGTTTCTGGTTGTTCTTTTGTGATTCCCGGGAATTATGTGTTTTTCTGTATTCCATATTCCTCTGTCCCTCAAAAAGAAAAATTCCGTTGGTCCTCATTTTTCCTGCTCTATGACTTTGAAACATCACCCAAGTAAGCGCAACTGATGAATTTTCAGTTAGCACGCTTGCGTACCTTTATCTCAAGTCATCTAAAATTTGCTTTCCGTTTCATTTATTTTTCCGCTGTTCTTCAGTTCTACAATAAATTTT
>NW_007470883.1:0-321 GCF_000475195.1 Diaphorina citri
ATTATTCTTGTAATCTTGTCTGCATTACAATATTTTGTTTTATTGCAAAAACAATTGTCCACACGAGGCTGACTGCAAAGGTATTAGCGAAAAATAATGACATTTATTAGCATGAGCTATGATTTTGTAGCATAGTCTGATATGGACACTATTAAGTTGTGACATGACTCATGATAGTCATGACTTCAGGATTTCTTCTTCCTCATTACTTATTTTTTGTGTTCAATTTTTTTAATTATTTATTTTTTCTTTTTCGTCCATTTTTCATAATTCTCAACAATTTGAATATTGAGCATAAAAAATCATCATGTCTTTGTTCCT
>NW_007470884.1:0-321 GCF_000475195.1 Diaphorina citri
AGGTTAGGTCTCCAAAAAATTTCGTTTTTTGTTATTGTTAGGTAAATTAAAGTACTCTGGGATCTTTTTTCAGAGAGTAACTTTGAGGCCTTTGGATTTTCTCAACTTATAAAAATGACGCTAAGACTCTATTGCTCTGTAACATAAAAGAGGAAGTATTAAAGTAATTTATTTGGAGTGAGTGTTGTGCAATTACCGGTCATCATGAACAGTGGTACAGCAACAGTTATCATGGAAACATCTGACTCTACCAGGTAATGCACAGCTTCCTCTTTTCCCTCTCTATACTTCCTCTTTCCCTTCTAATGTACTTCCCCTTTC
>NW_007470885.1:0-321 GCF_000475195.1 Diaphorina citri
AAGCTAACTAGGCTGCCATACGGCTGGCTTTCTCTCATCTTGTTTTTCTTCTTTCTTCGATTTCGCGACGATAAGACCTCCATTGTTACAGTTTCCTCTATCAAATCTCTTCGAAACCAGCCTAGTTAGCTTGGATTATAGCACATCTGCCTTGTAAGCGCTAGGTTGCGGGTTCGAATCCTGCCCGCGGTGGATTTTATCCTAAACAGATAAGGTTCGTTCTCGGAACGAACTCCGTTCTATTCTATTCTATTCTCCACAGAACTTCATCCCGTCCAACAAGCAGAACGTACCGTCTAAACGCCCTCCAGAACCTCTCAA
>NW_007470886.1:0-321 GCF_000475195.1 Diaphorina citri
AAATCGTTTGCCAAGTCAGGCAAAGTAGAATAAAGAGACCAGGCAGCAAAGTGGAATAAACAGATCAGGTTTTGGGTGCATTGAGAAATCCTAGGCTGTGTAAAACTAGTAGAAATGAAACTAAAATAGATATTAAAGCGGTCATTTGTATGTGCCTTCTAAGCCAAGGTCTGTGGATTGAAAGAAGGTCTCAACAGATTGAAAGTCTGATCAGCAACAACGGAAGAATAAGATGAGAAGTAACAAGCAGGGTCCGTCCCTCCGGGAATTTTTTTAGCCCGTAGTGATTAGAGAAAATCAGTACCTATGTACCTACATAAT
>NW_007470887.1:0-320 GCF_000475195.1 Diaphorina citri
ACAACTTGGTAGCAAAGTATTGGGATGCACGAGGGAAAATGACTTAATAGTCAACTCCGAGCATTTGAAAACAACAACAAACATATTTTTTTTTTTGTTCTGTATTATTAATTTTGTTACCTACCATATTGTACTTTACGTATATAATTTAAATAAATAAAGTGGTGCAATATTAAACTGTTGAGATAAAGGGACTACATGTCTTAATTCGACAGTCTAAATAAAGCACTAATACTAATACTAATAGAATAGAATAGAATAGAATATACCTTGTTTATCCTGCCAGAATAAGACTGAAAAGTCCCTTTACTCCCGCAGTC
>NW_007470888.1:0-320 GCF_000475195.1 Diaphorina citri
AACAGCCAGCCTAACGCCAGGTCCATACGAGATGACAGATTGGATAACAGGTACTCTAGAATCTCTGCAACAAAGTAGGAAGGGGAAAAAAATTCAATACCAACCTGATGTTGTTGTTGTTGTTGTTGTAGCGGCTTTAGTTTTCGCCGAATGGTGATGGCAGATTAAAGAGAAGATATTTTTTTGTATCTGCCATACACCTGGGTGATGGTCTCTAGCTATGTTTAATAGGCTCGTCCTGAACCGCAGTCAACCATCGTGAAGACTTGGCCTTATTCTTTAAAAGCAGAGAGAAGCCTTTGAAGAACAGCCAGCGAGCT
>NW_007470889.1:0-320 GCF_000475195.1 Diaphorina citri
TTGCTATTTTTTCTCTTTTTTTTCATGATCTCAATTTTCAGTTCCGGGTAGGTATTCTTGTAATTTATAAAATTTCTATACACACCTAAAAAAAAGCTTAAAGAAGAATAACAATAGAAATGGGGGAAAAATTAAACTTTTTTCTCATTCTTCTAAAAAAAAAAAGTTCAACTTCGTATAATTAGAAACAGAGAATTCTCTTTTTTTCAAGTAAAAAAATAAATATGACTTTGGTCGATTCCACTGAAAAGCAGAAATATTTATTATCATAAAAAAACCCAGAGGGAAATGTGAGGCCTTTTTATCCTGCTTATAAATGG
>NW_007470890.1:0-320 GCF_000475195.1 Diaphorina citri
TGTGTGGACATACCTTTACCAGCGGCGATAGCACGTTGAATGCACCAGTTCCCAACGGATCACTGAAGTTAAGCAACGTTGCGCGTGGTAAGTACCTGGATGGTGACCATCTGGGGAATCCGCGTGCTGCTGGGTTCCCGGCTCCACTCAGGCTGGGTGAGGTTAAATTGAGGAGGCGGCGGCCAGAAAACCTCGAAGTTACAAGTACTAGCAAGCGCTAGTCATAACGGGCGTAAAAATAAATACTATACTACCTTTACATTCAGCACACATCGTGTCTACTCCGGAATCTCATCTTTGTGTTTTTCCTAGAATTCCTA
>NW_007470891.1:0-320 GCF_000475195.1 Diaphorina citri
CTCTTTCGTACCCTCCTAGCCACATAATATGAGTTTCGCTATATAACAGGAAATAGGTACTACGAGAGTAGTGGAAATTAGAGCAGGTTTTCCAACATGGAAAAAATTTGATCCAAGATCGACATTTGAAAAGACAAGCAGTTTCCCTGTTAAAATCCTTTCGGTGATAACTGGTCAAAATTGTCGACAAACATGAGAGAAAATGTAAAAACAACGGAAGAATGCTGTAGAAAAAAATCTAGGTAAATAAGTTATCGTGTTTCTGTCAATTTCTCTCTCTCTCTCTCTCTCTCTCTCTCTCTCTCTCTCTCTCTCTCTCT
>NW_007470892.1:0-320 GCF_000475195.1 Diaphorina citri
AATTTGGACCGATTGCAATACTTTCTCATTACCTTGTATAGGTTCCCTATACGTAAGGGTAATAGAAAGTAAAAAGTCTTGGGTAAAATACTGTATCAATCATCAGCCTATAATATTGTCAAGCCACATTAAACATTTCTATTGTTGAAAGCTAATAGGGTTCCGGTTAGTGTTGAGAATTGACCTACACCGAACACAGAAAGGTTACTAATCCTTTGGTAGCATGTTTGGTCATGATCTATATTTTGTTATTTTTTACCAAAGCATTCTTCTTCTTTTCTTTTCCTTACGCCTATAAACACCTATTATCTGGTGTGGGA
>NW_007470893.1:0-320 GCF_000475195.1 Diaphorina citri
AACGAGGGCCTTTAGCCTGCTTTGAGTGCCTTCAGCCTGGATGTAGATACCTAGGTCTACCCATAAAATTAACTAGACAATAAATGTTTCAATAAATGATAGGCAATAAATACCTAGGGAAAGAAATTATAGACAATAACTACATCTAGGTACACATTAGGTAAAATAGGAACACGAATATCAGAAAATTAGAACTGAAAACGTCCCTGCAATGTTCTTGCTATGAAACTTCAGGTTTTAGGGGAACATTACGGATTTAAATTCTGTTCCACACAATGAAAACGGTTTTCCTCTCCCCTAGTCATTTCAAGGAACATTTT
>NW_007470894.1:0-320 GCF_000475195.1 Diaphorina citri
GTTCCGATTCCGGCACTCTAATATTGAACTCTATATCGGGAAGCTCGACACTATAATATAGCATTCCAACAGCCTAAACAACAGCCTATTTTTTTTCTCAGTGTAGGACAAATTTACCCTGGCTTACGGTATACGAAGATTAGTCAGGTCCCATAACCTATACTTCGGAATGATACATGGGTAATCTTTTTTTTTCCAACCATAATTCATATTTAACAATGCCATTCAATTTAATTAGAAATTCACATCAGGTTTTTATTTTATCAATAAATTGTTAGATTCCGGCCACATGTGAATGATCAAAGCAAACATATTCATGG
>NW_007470895.1:0-320 GCF_000475195.1 Diaphorina citri
ATAATAATAATAACGGATTTGGATTTTTCACAACTTTTTACATAAGAATTGACCATTTATTTATAATTTTTACCCATTTGCAACTGCTCCATTGCTAGTCAGGGGAATGTTGAAGTTTCCTACATCAAACATCTTTGTTTTGTTTTTGTTTGTTTGTCCGTCTGTTTGTTTTTTGTTTGTTTGTTTTTTTTCCCTTCAATTTTCACGGCTTACGGCTCATTATTATTACAACTTCAAAACTTACCTGGGTATATTCAGAACTACAATCCCCTGCAGTGAAGGCAGTGGTATTCTCTGTCCATCACACTCCAGCTGTACCC
>NW_007470896.1:0-320 GCF_000475195.1 Diaphorina citri
TCTCGAGGTCCGGCCCGCGGGCACTGATCATCATTAATTATGGAAGTTGTCTGCAAAATTTGAGCGACCTGTGGCTTAAAGTCGTGGGAAGCGCTAGTTCTTTTTGAGCTTTTTCCCTATATAGCCCTCATTGGTGGAACTGGTCCGGAATGACGGCCGAACCGTACCTTCTGGAAAGGGGGCCAAGGATACTTTTGATCTACATAATTTATCAAATCTCTGTGCCAAGTTCGAGCGAGTTTGACTGAAATCTAAAGGCCAGAGCATTGCGAACTCTTTTTGGCTTTTTCAAAGATTTTTTGAGCTTTTTTCATATCTGG
>NW_007470897.1:0-320 GCF_000475195.1 Diaphorina citri
GGGGGGGGGGGGGTGAAAACACGGGGAGGAACATTTATGTAAGAATGAAATATTGATGTTGAGGAGGAGGAGGAGGAGGAGAAGGAGGTAAGGGGAGGAAAAAAGATAGGAGGTTTTTTTTTTGGTTCCGCACAGAGCCATAAATTAGGATATAAGTGCAGATATGGGGAGCCGTTTTTCTCCTTCTTCTCCTCCTTCTCCTCCTCCCTCCCTCTTTCTCTCTTCTCTTTCTCCTTCTTTTGCTCTCTCTCGATTTTCTCGGTACAAATGTAAATTTCTTTTCGTGTACATCGAAATAAAAGTGAGAGAGAGAGAGCAGC
>NW_007470898.1:0-320 GCF_000475195.1 Diaphorina citri
ACATTGTGGCATTTGTTTCACTTTTCCATAAATCACTTCAGGCGGTATTCTATCACCATTACTTAAACCACTGGACCGGTCTATCTCACTAGTTCTTCATTAGTGCAAATCATGCATCTTTTACTGAAAGACCTTTGGCAATTGCTGATGATGCGATTGTTGATTTTCTGTAGGGACGTACATAATTCACAGACGTACATACCTATTATGATTTTTGTTAGTTTAACCGTCTCGTCTGGAGGATACTTTGAACATTTTGCTTACGTCCGCGTCCTCTCGAAACTACCTTGTTTCCAACGTGTATAGAATTTACCTTCTCC
>NW_007470899.1:0-320 GCF_000475195.1 Diaphorina citri
AGAGAGAGAGAGAGAGAGAGATTGGGATAGAGAAAGAAGGATAGAGATAGAGATAGAGGAAGGGAGAAAGGGCAAAGTGACAGCTTTATGTCTTAGAATAGTGGAAGAGAGATAGTGGGAGAGAGAGAGAGAGAGGGAGAGAGAGAGAGAAAGAGGGATAGGGATAGAGAGAGAGAAGGATAGAGATAGAGGAAGGGAGAAAGGGCAAAGGGAGAGCTTCAGAGCTTTATGTCTTAGGAATAGTGGAAGAGAGATAGTGGAGAGAGAGAGAGAGAGAGAGAGAGAGAGAGAGAGAGAGAGAGAGAGAGAGAGAGCACACA
>NW_007470900.1:0-320 GCF_000475195.1 Diaphorina citri
TTTCTAAGCTAAAAGTATTCAAGGATTTTTTTTTTTAAAGCTAGGTAAATCCCAAAAATGGTTTGACTTTCCAAGCTTTTAAATGCAGATAGATGATTGAATGATGCTAATTGAGCGAAGTGAAGAAATTTTCGCGTCGCGTGTTAGGCCGGTTTGGGCCTTTGCGATCGTCGCTTTATAGGGGCCCTTCTTACCAAGGGGCCCTTTTTTTAGGTGAGTTTGTGAGTTCACTGAACCAATATTGAAATCACCATACTCCTCCTAGCTGGCATTTCACAACAGACGAACGTGTGTACCTACGTCACATTTTGGCAATTCCC
>NW_007470901.1:0-320 GCF_000475195.1 Diaphorina citri
TATATATCTATCTACCTATGACTCTTATAAGCATCAATATTAATATTTCATTTCAGTTTCTCCCACTGTGGATTTTTCCTAGGGGATGTTCTTCTCTCCCACCTTCTCTCATACATTGGTATCAAGGTGTACCCTCTCGTCCTTCCACCCCTTCCATTTTTTATCTACTACACCTACGTCTAATGGTTGTAGTTTTACTATATTTCCTATCAATCATCATTACGGTGTTCCCCAGGCAAAATCACCTGTTTGCGTGATTTCATTTAGAAATACCATATTTCAGCGTGGAGAAAGGGGGAAAATGATTCATACCTACAAAC
>NW_007470902.1:0-320 GCF_000475195.1 Diaphorina citri
AATATCAACTTCGAGTTTTATATATTTTCTGGAAAGTAATAGGGTGTTTACCTTCAACTTCTATTCTACATATTTTCTAGTTTCTGGTGTTAGTTGTCTATTTTGGAGCTGTTCCTTGACTGTTCTTGATAGAAGGGAAAATATTTTGTCTGGTCATTCTCAGAAATATTTCCACTTGTACTAGTTCATTGATATGTAACTCTCTGATAGTAGTAATGTTGCTGTCTGTCTAATCATTAGTCATACATTTATGTATCAATCTACACAGAACATCTATTGCTATCCGTTCATATCCATTATCTTCCATAGACCTAGTAAAT
>NW_007470903.1:0-320 GCF_000475195.1 Diaphorina citri
CCCTTTCGCAACCCCGTCGTTGGAGCGTATTTTCCCAGAAGAATAGGTATCATTTTTCACATATGAGCTCGGGACTAAGTTGCTTGCGCGGCCTATACGAGGTGGTAGCGACACGAAATCGGAGATGAAAGTATAATGGTTAGAAAGCTGAGAAAAAAAGCTATAAGATGATGTAGAGTTTAGGTCGAATACCCTTTTCCAACCCCGTCGTTGGAGCGTGTTTTCTCAGAAAAATAGGTATTATTTTTCACATATGAGCTCGGGACTAAGTTGCTTGCGCGGCCTATACGAGGTCGTAGCGACGCGAAATCGGAGATGAA